>NC_143576.1:17248369-17401676 GCF_048544385.1 Mastigoproctus giganteus
ATTTATCTCAAACAGACCTCTGTTCGTGTGGATCACCAAAGAGACTTGGGATCACATCTTGTATCATTGCTCCCTTGATGATCTCAGACTTACTCTTCATGCACTTACTAATTTTCAACCAGGGCAGGAGTCGGCTCTGCTTCAAAGCTCGGAGTCCTGATTCTTCAGGCTTTCGCTCAAGGGGTATTTCTTCGAAGGCGTTCAGTGTCAAAAGATCTCAGCAGGATACAGGACATTGACCCTGCTGATGCATAGCTGGTTAGATCTCCTTTAATAATTGTTGAATATGTAAACTCAAATCCTCAAGAAGTGTAATTTTTCCTCTGGATTAGGCCCGCAGACAAAATTAAGTTTTTTTTTTTTTTTTTTTTTTTTTTGTATCAGCTTCACCGGCTTTTTTTTTTCTTTTAGCAGCATCACTACTTTCTTTTATGTATTTATTTACTATTTTTTCTTTTTTAGCAACACCACTACCTTCTTTATTTATTTTATTTTTTATCTTATTTTTATTATACATATTTTATTTTATTCCACTTCATTTATTATTTCATTTTTATTCATTTCTTTTCCATATCCAGCACCATGGGTGTTTTTTTTTTTTTTCCTTCTTCCCTTCAGAATGGGCCTCCAGAGATCCTGGCCTACCTTCTGGCAACACCAGGTGGGTCAGTCTCTTTTGAGACAGTACGTGCTTTACATGGACTGGCCCACCTTCCCGTGGTGTGGACAAGTACTCAGAATCATCTCTCCATGTGACTGATGCTTCTGGCTAGCCAAGCGGCCAGAACAGAACACACATACAGTATAATACACACAAACCTACACCAATCACATTTCTGGCCCTTTTATAGTGTGGTCCTATTCTTCACAGATACCAGGCGGAGTTTAACTGACATTCTAGGGGCCGCCATTTAAACACATATTTCTTTGAGTCCATGACACGATGCATCCAGGCTATTATGAAGGTAGAAGAGGAATCACTTGCTGTTAGACAGGTGTACCTAAGTGGCCAATTGGTGTAGATGTAATCAGACTGCAGTTTGCTTGGATATCGTAAAAGTATTGTTTAACTTTTAATACTACATTAGTATTAAAGCTTTTTGAGATTCCAACTCTTTAATAGATGTTTTTCCAATCGATATTGCATTTAATGTAAAATTCCAATATGGAGTGCTGTCTGCAAGATGACTTCTTTTATTTATTTTGTTTTAAGATAATGAAGAGAAGTATTGTTTTAAATTATAATTTATTGTCCAGCGTGATCATCATCGATTGGTGAAATAAAACTAATTCAAAATATGCATAATCCTCCAGTAAACTGGAGAATTATGCATATTTATTGCACAACCCTCCAATTTATTGTACATCTGCCATTGATAATGTGTGCGCCTGCAATGAGTATTGCATAATCCTCCAATAAACAAGAGGATTATGCAACATTCATCGAGTGCACCTGAGGGTTATGCAATACTCATTGCAGGCACACACATTATGCAATGGCAGGTGTACAGTTCATGTCTGCCAGGAAACCGGCAGAGAACCCATTGAAAATCTGGGCTTCTAGATGTACGCGAGATTAAGTGTACGCATGCGCATATATATGTATGTCCCTTGAGGAAACTTTGCATTTCCACAAAACGGCCATCTATAAAAATAGAATGTCCAATTGCATTAACCAATTGATGTCGTTGTGTGCATCGAGACCTGTAAATGTTCTTCAGGAGAGATTCTTCTCGAGGACTTCGAGGACTTCGCGGCCATAAACCTCATCTGCCGACCAATCTTCATACAACTTGTATAAGGATCAATGAACTTCGTAATTAATCTCATTGGAAAACTTAATGGTCATTCTCATTAGTAGTTTGTGATCCTTTAAGAGTCTAATAAGCAATACCCCTTAGGATGGTTTTCGAAATCTTCTTCAGAATAATGACTTTGGATTATGCTTTTGAAAAATTCTTACTGAATGCTTTTACCTCATGATCGTGGACCCTTTGCGAAATGGCTGCTCAGCAGTATTATTAATCGTGGAATACGCAAATTGCCATCTTGAAATGCAGTACTAAAAGAACCGTACTGATAACGTAAAAGTCAAAATAGAAATAAGTGGACTGCGATGAACGAGTGAAAGAAATTAGAAGTATTTTGATCAATGAGAGTGTCAGATAGGAGACCATCAGAGCCTTTGAAGCGTGCATAATATACACCACTGCTCTTAAGTTTCAATTTCTTACCAAGTCCAAGTTCCATTTTTTTAAAATATGGTGGATGGCCAAGAAAAATCGAAAGCCACATAATAAGCAGTGATGTCGATCAGTGACCATCCGATGAAAAGATAATTGCAGTTTAAATAGTGGAAATCAATAAATGAATTATCTGGGTTGGAATTTGTGGAGGATATCGCCGATGCAGGCGCATCAACACGGAAGAAAATGGACACACCAGATGGCAGCACGTGCACTAATCACGTCTAGCCGCTCCACTGCATCAAATCAGGCGAAAGTTTCCTTCTTTATTATTATTTAAGATAAGACCGTGCGGAGAATAAATTAGGTGATACCCCTGTAATAAATTAGGCGCCCCTGTCACAGGATGCGGTATCTTTTTAAACAACACAACAAACTAGCGACACTGTGTACAATGTAGTTGATTGTTCATGAGCTTGATGACCAGTTTAAATGACACAGAAGAGGGGGCCCGAACGGATTCTCACAGGGCAGATTTAAAACTGAGGCGGCAATCCCGTTACGACTGGCTCTCTATTAATCTAAGCGGGACACGTGTACGAAATAGAGCAAACTTCGCTTGACATTCACGAGCGACTTTAATCATTCCTCACACAATACACGTGTTCGTGTTGCTCGATGACATCATCAGCTCATCCCATAATACACGAAGAAGCGCGCATCCGGAGGAGCTTCTTCTTTGGCCTTCCTGAACTTCCAGTAATAATTTCGTTGGACATTTACTGTTCTTTTTCATTTTTTTTTTCCTTTTTCGTTTTTCTCAATCTGAAAAATTTCTTTCGAAATTTGGGAATCGTGATTACCCTTGTGCACTACTTTACCAAAATATTAGAGAGTGCAATTAACAGCGACTTTGTCCTCCATTAGCAGGAGTGACAGCAACAACCCACCCTGGAACTGATTCTGCAAGGGTTATGTGGGTAACCCTCCTGGTACAGTTCCATTGCTGCCAGAATACAACTTTGTGAATAATTTTAGAGGACTCGATTCTCGACTGGATTCAAATCCAAGGACTGCAGAGGAAGCAGTCGCATATATTCGGAATGTTCTTAAAAGCGTCCCTCAACAATCCTTGCAAGGCAGAATTCTTTCTCAAACACTCCATTACTGTCCGGGTGTGACATCAATAATGCAAGACGATCTGGTGTGCCACAATATCCAGAAAGCTGCCCTCATGGATGATGAGACCACCAGAATTATGAAAATACTCGTATATTAAACCGTCAGTTCATGGATCGACCATTTTTGTTTCTTCTGCATGCATATGCCGATGACAAACACCGACATCTATTCCTTATAGAGATGAGAGGTTAAGGAGTGCAGTACAGCTGTGTGGACCCATTTCTCTTAGCTCCTGGAGTTGACATGCGTACCTCTCATCTAGCATCGAAGGTGTCCGTGGTTTTTAGTCTCCCTTATGCTTGTTGCTAAGGGTTTTCAGTCGATAACCACTAATTTTACAGGTCCTTGACACTTGAAACCAACACACTTGTCGTCTCCCCTCTTTCTCCTAATTATTCCCCATTTTAGGTGTCCAACAACCCGCTGAAAAACGGGGAGAAAAAACCATGAAACTTTGTAATCATTATACTTTTCATCATAAGGGTTTCTACGCGGGAACCATTACAGTTCAGTGCAGAACAATTGTCTGGAGAGTTGCTGAATCTACGTCACACTGTTATATTGACGAGGTATATTTTCAGAAGGTGAGCATCATGAAAGTGCTTGGACAGCTCCACACTTCACATTATAAAGAATGGCCAATAGGATTCTTAAAACAGCAAAACGTAATTGAACCATCAAAGGATGGGACATTGTTTAATTGGAGAAAACGGTGTCATTGTGACGGATAAACACGAGCAATTTTTACTATACCTATTCGGTTATTGCTCAATGTGGACAACGGTTCGTAATCGGGCCACTCAAAGAACTGAGTAAAAGATATGCTCACGCAATCATCAGATATGGTAATAAGAACGCTAAGTGGGACATCCATCGATATGCGACTGCATGACATAATACACGCACCGGGTTATCTGTCTTGTTCACTATTTACCACTGCTGTAGTGACTAATTGGGCTCACCGTGTCACGACATACTATTTTGTTGCTTTTCCATCTTACACCGAAAATGACAGAGGATTTTAGTGACCTACGCCAGATGAGTTGCCCTCGTGGGTAGCACAGTTGGTATTAATCACTGTCCTCCACACACGAGGTGGAAAAGAACCGAATTCGAATCCAGTCAATGACTCAAGGAATTTTTATGGTACTTTTTTCACAACGTGGTTGAGTTAGTCAGCTTCAAAATAAATCTTTTCATTTATAATAGGGTGGCGCAGACGTCATTTTAAATAGCTCTTTCAGCACTCTCATAAAGAGGAGGAGGAGACTTGCTTTTCTTTTTCGTTAGTCCATCATCATCACAGCATTTAATTTTAATTACATGCCGGCCGCTAGCAGGGTGATCAGATGTGAGGATAGAGTACAGAAGTACATGCAATTGAGTTGATAGTGATTCTAGTCTACATTACAGCTATGTTCTCTTTAAATTATAAACTCCTGTGTGAGGGCGTCCCGGATTATAAACAGAATTTATTTTTATTCTATTTATTGTATAATAAATGTAACCTCTCACAAGACTAGGCCCATCCTAAACGATTCTGGCCCATATGGAAACTCGCCCAAGTTGTCTCCAAAAAATATTGAAATATGAACCATTTTCTTATCTCAAGTGTCATTCACAAGGGAGAGAAAGTAGATGTTATTATACAGTCGCTGTTGAAGGTCTCTTCAAGAGGTTTTTAACGGGGTTTCGCTCAATTTTCTTACAACTAAAATAATTCACTTCAAAAATGGATTTTGATCTTGGCCCTCTCTTAATCCCTCTTATTGTAATATTTATCAGTGACCTTGATTACCTCCTGCAAGTATTAAGAAATATACACCTCAAATTTTCTTAATTCTCATCCTACCTCATCAATTAAATGTCGATTGTAAAAGTCACTCCAAATAAAAGATCTTGAAATAACCTTCTCCGAATTCAAGCAACTCTGAACATATTGAACAGCTTCTCGGTCTGAGTTATAGTTGTAACAGTCATTGCCATATAGTGAAAGAAAGCCACAGGCTTTCGCTGCGCAGGCCGAAAAGGAAAAAAAAAGAAAAATACCAATTATTTGCTCCCTCCTCGCATAGATAACTAACCTTTTTTATTCAAACTGTCAGCCTCAACATCTCTTCCAGCAATCAACACCTCGCTGGCTAAAAGAAAACTTCCTACAATCTAGTCTAAACCTCTTCCCCTGTTCGTATTTAACTTGAATTTATGTCTCTGAATTCCGAAAATTCTCTATTACAGCGAAAATTCCGCTCTTAAAGCTTTATAAACCTCAATCAGGTCACCTCTGAGGTGTTTGGTTGCTAAGCTCTGTAGCCCATATATTCGGAGTCTTTCCTCATATGGTCGCCCTTTTGACGATCTCACCATGCAAGTTTCTTGTCTTTGGACCCTTTCAAGAAGAGCAATATCATTTTTCAGATGGTCTCTATACTTGAACAGTGTTCCAAATGTTCTTACAGTTGCTTTATGCAGTGGGATTATGACCTC
Organism: Mastigoproctus giganteus; assembly: GCF_048544385.1. Lineage (NCBI taxonomy): Eukaryota > Metazoa > Arthropoda > Arachnida > Uropygi > Thelyphonidae > Mastigoproctus > Mastigoproctus giganteus. The sequence continues at coordinate 17,254,225 of NC_143576.1, forward strand.
CCTGTCTCTACAGAATAACGTTTGATAAATCATCGATAGGACACCATGGGCTTTCCTGGCTGCCTGTTTACACTGCTCAGAAAACTTCATATTTGCCCGTATTATAAATCCCAGATGCATTTCTTCCTCTACCGTTTTTAATTCAACCCCATCAAGTGTATAATTTATTTTGGGGTTTCTATTCCCCGAGTGTAAGATCTTGCATTTTTCTGAATTAAAACATAGCTACCACATTTCTGACCATTCATTCTTGCAGCCTGTTCAACTTATCCTGAAGGAGCGCTGCTCATTTTTATGTAGTCTGAAAACTTTGACGCAAACCCACTCAGTAATCCATCTTAGAATTTTTCTAGTAATCATGACATGATCTAACTTATCCAATAACTTCTCATGAGGGACTGAGTCAAATCCTTGGTAAAAATCCAAATTATGTCCAAATTGTTCCCTACATCCAGCCCATGAGTAACTGTGTCAAAATAGTTTACTAAGTTAATTAAACAAGATTTTTGCTTAACAAAACCATTTTGTGTGTTATCCAGAATGGCATATCTATCAGTAGGGGAGGAAATGGACTTGGGTGTTACAATACAGTCAGACATGAAGTTCTCCGAACATTGTAGACTGGTTGCAAGCAAGGCCCATGGTGTCCTATCGATGATTTATCGAGCAATCAATAGTAGAGAGGAGGACGTCATAATCCCATTATATAAGGGTTAGACCACACTTGGAATATTGTGTTCAGGTGTGGAGACCGCACTGAAAGAAAGACATTGTGCTTCTTGAAAGGGTCCAAAGACGGGTAACTCGCCTGAGGAGATGGGCAAAAGGGCGTCCTTATGAAGAAAGACTTCGAATATGTGGGTTGCCGAGCTTGGAAAGTAGGCACCTCAGAGGAGACTTGATTGAGGTGTTTAAGGATATGAGAGACAAAAGTAAAATGAATGGGGGCAAAATTTTCACGGTTATAAATGATTCTAGAACTAGGGGCCATAATTTCAAGTTACGGGGGGAGTTGTTTAGACTGGATTGCAGGAAGTTTTATTTTAGCCAGCGAGTTATAAATTACTGGAATAAGTTACCTACATGGGTGGTAGAGGCTGACAGTTTGGGAAATTCAAAGGTCAGCTGGATGGGAGGAGCGAAACGCATAAGTTGTCTATTTCCTTTTCTCTTATTATTTACTTTTGTTAAATTTTCTTCTTATTTTATTTTATTATTTTGGCTGGTGCAGCATAATCCATAGGCTTCCTTGCACCTTGTGGCCATTGCTAATACTAAAATGTCCCTGGATATCTCTTAACCATTATTTCTATAATTTTTTGTTATCACTGAAGTCAGACTAACCGGTCTGTAATTACTAACCTCACTCTTAGAGCCGCCTTTATATGTTGGTGATACGTTTGCACTTCTCCGAGTTCAAAGATGCCCCCTAATTAACTTCAATGGTTCAATACACTCCCTGGCGACCTCTCTCAAAATTACTAGGTATATGCCATCAACTCCAGGATGCGTGAATTTTTTTGTAACAAATCATCTGTAATTTAAGAATCACCAATTTCATATGACTTGCACAGCCTCTTCTCAGCATGAAGGTTTTTTTCTTAATAGAGACAGATGCAAAGTTCCTGTTCAACTCATCCGCAACATCAGCTGGGTTGTCTAAGACTTTCCCACACCCAGTGTACGATCACACAAGAGTACGATCTGATTAGCTTTTTAATTCCTTGTATTTACATACATGAAAAAAGACAGTCATACTGAACCAATCTCGAGTCATAAACAGTCATATTGAACACAACTCAAACAAAAATATTTGAAAGTTCCAAAAACTTAAAATTACATTCTGTCTTTGAAAGCCTTGGTCAATCTTCAGATGAAGTTTACCTCCCCTATTTAATTTCTCTGTTTAAAAAGAGCCCATCGATCTGTTTGAATCCTGCTGAAAAAAAATTCAAAATTAGAAACGATATTCTTCCGAATCATATTTTACCATCAGACACTTTGCAAATGTTTTCCTATCCGACATCTTCCCTACCGTACATCAACTTTTGATTGCCAAACTTCTCCACAATCTGTATTTCTGGCTTTTCATATTCCATCAAACAAGGGTTTGCATTCACATTTCTAGATGTCAAGAAATTCTTCATTAATCAAAACATCTGCAACTAATCAACATCAACTCGATTTCCCAGAAGACCACAGCGTGGTCTTCAAGAAAATTCGCCCGTAACACAGTAACTTAAGGGTTATGGATTTCATTTCCTCTTCAGCGGAGACCCCTGTCTCATCTGAAGTGGACCGTTTCATCTTAATCATCTTCTGGTTGTTATACTCAAGAATTATCAACTGTCATTGAATAACAACCTAGTGATTAAATAATATACTAAGTACTTCTGTAGATGGCAAGTTAACCGGATCAGCCCGCTTTGCGAAACTTTGCTGTTTTAAGTTGGAGCTTTATGGTAAACTCCAGGAAAACTAAGCCCATGAGGCGATATGTTGTATTAATATTAGTATTTATTTTAGACCTATTTGCTGGACTAAAAACACGAGCTTCCAGGAGATAAAACCACACCCCTTCGTCCAAGACCGAGTAAATCGACCTTTTTCTGAAAACTCCAGGATTCGGACCAAGGTATTTTCCATACTTATACGAACGGCAATCGTAACCACTGCGCTAACAGCGAGGGAAGTTTAAGCAACAAAAAAAACGTGCAAAAGAACAAAAGCGTGCATGAAGTAACCCTTTTGGGGCTAAAGTTTGAAAACCAGAAATTAGGACTCAACTTTTGCTTCTGTAAGCCAAGTAATTAACAAATTACAGTAAACTAAAGACTCAAAGCTAACTAATAGAGAAATGTTGGTACAAGCAAGCATAACATATTTCTATTCTTTCTTTCTTCGTTCAACTTAAGATAAACAGATACAGGGGAAAAAAAAAGTTGATTTTTATTCGTACTTAATTCGTGCGCGTAGCAACACGGTTAACTCGGATCTTCTGTGGACGCACAAAACGCTCCTCCTACTCCCATCTAGCTGTCCGTTTGCAGCCTGTAATTTCTCCAATTCCTCTTTGTCACACTGGAAGATAGATTTCTCGAAATGCACGCGCTCGGGAGGAAGGGAGGGCAGTCATAAAATCTTAACTACCACCTTGCGAGAAGCTACAACATCATAGGCCAGTTGTCGGCAGGTTTCCATCTGATGAGGGGAAAGAATCGGGTCACAGAGGTTGGTTAGTCTACGATTTATTGTGTGTCCCTCAGTAATAGATTGCCGTTTCTCGGTGAGTGGGGCAGGACTTGCACGAGGAGTACGAAACGTAATCGCAACTAGTGGCTCAGAGTAGGCCAACCTATGAGCGTCTGTTGTGTAATTATAGCGGCAGAATCGCCCTCCGTTACTCCGTAGACAAGTATTAATTTTTCCAACTATCCCGCCCATTTAAATTCATCATTTCGGGGATGGCGTTTAATCGTACATTCCGTGATGTCTCGTGCTTTGTCCGCAGCTTCAGCCGTACTTATCGCAGCCATCTTTATCATTATCATGTCCTGGTTGTCCTAATGACCGCGAAATATATCTTTCAAATTCATGAGATGCAGATGAGGCGTGTGCAGAAATCTAATATGTGGATCCTTAAGAGAGACCCAAGGCGGGTCAGCAAACTTCAACTTGCGGCGGCGTAGGTAGCAAGTTTTTGTCTACTCTAACGAAGAGCGAAGTCTTTGATCACAGACACTGAGATCTACCTTCCGGGTAAGATCTAAAGCAATGCTTTCAGTCTTCGGCAGTATATAAATTATTTACTCTGGTTTTTGAGTAATATTTTTTGCAGCCTAAAATTCCAATTTCTTTCTAGAAACTCATAAAAACTGAGAAATTACATTCCGGGATCTTTGAATCAGTCATAAAAAAGGTAAACTGCAGCCATTATCAACCACTGCAGGATGGAAGCCTCCTCAGCAATTCATATTGAAGGAAATAGACCATAATCTATCACAATGGTCCAGCACGGATTGGCAGAACGTATTTAGCAGTCAGGGGCTTGAACCGCGGTCTACTCAAAGAGCGTGCGCTACTGCACTCCCGCTTCTGACCACTCGGCCTCCTGAATAAGTCATCTTCATCGCCAATTCTCATACGAATCTCAAAATGGCGCACGCTCTTCATAATGTAAAAATATGCGTTGAATACATCAAATATTGGAATCATCACAATATTACACCATCCTACTGCCAACGGTGGCCCAACGTACTAATTGAGACTGTCCTGTTAACTCCCACTTAAATTATTACAAACAACCACCCCTCAATTCTTATATAATCATACAAAATCCTACTTTGCGAAATGAATGATGTAAAAATAATACCTTTCGCTGTCTTTACTTTAAATTTGCAATTTTTTTTCAAATCGATGAGATGTAGAAGTAAACAATATTTCAACTACTACCCAAATAACAGTAGTCTGCATTGAAGCTGCTCCTATCTCACAGTACTCTTTGTATTATACTCAGGAAACAGCATCATCCATCGTGACATTCAGAACAATTGATGGTATTGAATAAACATGTATCAATGACCTGTCATTGACTTTAATGCATACATTCTTCTTCCGGGTTTAATAAAAAAAAAATACCTAAAACTCGTCCATCCATTTTACCCCAACTTTGGTTGTGAGAAGGGAAAACAGTTCTTTCCTGCTTTCCATGGTCAACTCCCCATTTTACTCTCTTGTATTTGATGACTATTACTAAGAAGAGTAACGTATAGTTAATAATATTTTAACCTAATTTAACGCAGTTAAAGTAGTTTTCTCTATAAAACGGCGTTCTTCCATAGACAAATTTGCATGTTGAGCAAAGTGAAGGAACTCTAAATAACTTGCAGTGGAAAATCTTCCTTCCTCAGATAGAGATTTACTTATTACAGCCCCAGTTAAAGAGGCCTAAAGAATACTGTAGTCACTAATGGGAACCGAACCCAGATTCCAAACTGACGAAATGACTATACTGTTCAGGACCCTAAAATTCGTATGTATTTTTAATCATTCTGGTTTGAGTTAACCTAGTAATAGTTTGCAAATGCCGTTTCAATCAATCTTGCTGTGAAGAAATTGTTGGAAATACAAAATATTTCAGAAAAATGGACCACGCCCCAAGTAATTTGTGTTTTTTTCTTTTACAGGAAATACAAATATGGGATAGTTCTTTAGATAACAAAAGAGAGTTCCAGTTAAAAATACTGCACTGCAGACCATAGTAAAACGCATTTTTCTTTTAAATCTCAGTCGGTGGGGTAAGAACAGTCTGCCTTAACAGTAATCCTCGCGGGTAACACAGTGGATATAATCACCGTCCTCCCCCACACCAAGTGGAAAAGACCCATGTTCGGATCCTGTCACGACCCGAACGCAATGAAACTTTATTGGCTTTCTTCACTTGGTGGCCGAGTTAGTCGGTCTCAGACGAGCACAGCAAGTTTTTCTCTTTTATAAACTGAGGTTTTTCTTCAGTAAAACAAGCAAACGGCCAGAGCATAGTTGTCATTTATAGACATGACAAGAGTACATGGGTAAATGAGGTTGTCTTGAGTAACTCTAATATGACAGTTTTTTTGTTGTCTTAACAGTTGTATCTTTTTCCTCTTGAAAAATGCGCATCCATATGTCATTAATTTGCGTGGAACAGAAGCGGTCATAAATAAACACTGTGGGAAATTTTAATACACGTGATTTCCCAAGTATTCTTGATAAAGAAAGTGCATTATGAAATGTCGGTTCCTTTACAACATCATTATCTTTTTTCTTTCTTCTTCTGAAAGCCAGTCAACAGAAAGATTATCTCCAGTGGCAGTAGTGAAGGTAGAGGAAACGTGATTTGCATGAAAACCAGTCAATCCGAGTTTAGACCATTGTCTAGGTTCTCAGAAAGTACAATCTACTGCACACTGTAACTGCAGCTCTTTTTTACCTGGACATCCGCTGGTTATGCGATTATGCAAAGCCATTATTTATGATTCACTATTTATTAGCAACTACTGCAGTGTTCTTCCTTATGAAGTAATTTTCTTGTTAATGTACAGGTTGAACAGCAACAGTTCTAAAAAGAGTCTTGGGAAAACAGGCTGCAACACCACTATTAGCATTTATATCACTGTGAAGTTCTAGTCACGTGAATCTCGTACTTAGAACTGGTTCTGACCAACACCATCAGTGTATCAATTTCCCTCTGTATTCGGATTCAAATTTCTTTTTCAAAGATCCGATCAACTGAATGCAGTATTTCGGTTTTTTTTTGTTTGGCACCCATGGTATGATTATGATCTATTACTGGAACCAGGGCAGATCGATTGAATCTAGAAATTCCACTAATCCATAAACATGCGCGAAAAATACTGACAAAATTAAATGTGCCACAACCGGATAAGATTGTTCACATGAAGATTATTCATGTGAACAATCGAAACACAGAATTCAGTAAAACCGAAAAGTTGAATACACTTATACTAACACTCAATTAAATCACGATGAATCAAATACATATTTGGAGGAGGCGAAAGGTGATAGTTCGAATTGTAAGTGCCAGTGTAGTCATTGAGTTCTTAGCAGGAAGAATTTTTTTTCTGGACATCTGCCAGTTATAGCATTAAGACTGTCATTATTTCTCATTTACTATTTATTAGGCAGGAACTTCGTGTACTTTCTTAAAAAGTAATTTTCTTAGTAACATACAAAGCCCCAATGGTGTTTCTAGAATCATCCTTGAGAAGCTGATCGTAATTTATGTAGAGTACAGATGCCAAGAGAGTTTTGGAAGGATGCTTCATAGTTATGTGAAGCGCTGTTCAAAAATGCATTTATAGCTATATGATTTAGACCATTTATCTTTTCGGTTATTAAAGCAAACATTTTTACACAAAGAAAATAAAAAAGAAATACATGATCTTAAAATTTGGAAAATTATCGGACTTTTACCAAGCAGTGGCCCATAATAAATCCATGGCTATCATCGCTACTTCGACAGCCATATAAAATCAGAGGAATTTAAGGAAAGTAAGAGAATATTCTTGGAATTACATGGATTCAAGTATATTCAACTCTGACTTGGTCGAATACTTTTAGTTAATACACAACCAGAGAAATTACTGCGCGCATTTCTAATTGTGCATCTTTTGAATTTAATAAAAGATTCGGTGTATTGACTGAGTAGTGATGAGATCATCTAAATCGCTGTTCCCTTTTAAAGAATTTTTCAAGGAGTGGTTCGGCACTTATCAGCCTCAACTGTCCGTCCACCCTCCTGAATAACGCAGTTGGTATTATCAGTCCTCCCCAAACCTGGTCGAAAACACCAGAGTTCGAATCCCGTCAATAACGCGATGAATTCTATGGGTCATTTTCACAAGGTGGCTGAGTTAGTTGGCTTCAGGTGATGGTAGCACTGCTTTGTTCTCCGGGAAACTATTTTTCCATCCAGTAAAACACGCAAACCGACCAGAGCGCGCGCGCACACACACTCAACTTACAGGTGGATGAGATAACTCTCAAGTGGTCCTGATACCACAGATTTTGGACTGTCACGACTCGGGTGGTATGCGATGTTCCAGCATAACAATAATCCCTTTATCTCAATGTCATGCATACACGTAATACTGAATAAAATATGAATTACAATGTCATGTTTGAGCCTGTATCGTGTCAAAACCAAATCATTTTGAATGTTACAAGAGTGATTTGTAACTAAGAGTACCGACTAATTTCTTCATGAGGGCGATTGTTTTTGGAAAGGGGATAATTGTCTTTATATAACACCCATTTTTTATCTGTCTGCTTTTCAAAAAAGAATCGAGTACACAAAGAAACCTCGGAAATAGAAATAATTCCAAACACGCTGAGGAGGAATTAAGATAAAGGAAAGTATATACACTGAGTGATCACTGAATTATGACCACCCCTATGAATACTGAATTTGACCCGTTGACCACATGGGGCACGAAAGTGCGGAGTGAGTTAGTCTGCCTACGTAGCATAGATAAGATGTCAGTGGTTCAGTAGGTAGTAAAATTCCGAGCGTGATGGGTAAAAGGAAGGATTTATCGGACTTTGATAAAGGACAGATTGTGGGAGCTCGACAAGCTGGTGCCTCGATTTCCAAAACGGCTGAACTGATATCAAATTACGCAAGCAATATCCCTATTTAAAGAAAAAATCTTTAAAATAATGTAGATATTGTTGCTGATGCTCCTAGGGTTTAGGAGCGTCGGTACACATATTAGCCATATAATATGTGTACAAACTGCGAGTGTTTTGTGGTCGATTTGCTGTTTGCCTGACGGAAAACCATGGCACCCTCAGCTGTGACCGACTAACTCAGCCACGTTGTGAAAAAGGCCCATAAATATTCGTCACGTCATTGACGAGATTCAAACTGAATTATTTTCCATTAGGTGATTATACCAACTGTGTTACCAACGAGGGCAAATTATTCTATAACCTTTCTCAATATAAGCATGTTGATGAATGGAAATATCAAACCGTTAAACTTCTTTGACACTATATTTAAAAAAGAAAAAAAAGACTTCAATCAGAAAATCCCAATGTCGAAATCCAAACTTTGGTCTCACGTTATCTGCTTCTCAATTTTATGTTGACGAATGGTTATAATAACAGAAAATTGAATTTGGGGTGTGTTTTTAACAAACCTTATCTAAAAGGATTTATAGTGTGTTATATTTAATATCTATTGATGTCAGAGGCACATTGTATTATGAACTCTTCTGGGGATGGAATAATAATTCACTTAAAATACTTAACAGGTTTATCACTTTTGCAATCTCTTTTCGAAATTAATAATAAAAATGTAACCGATGGAAACTAGGAATAAAGAAATATATAAATTTCTGATATATCCGAATCGAGATCAACTTATTCGAAGACAATAAATGGCACAATCTCCTTACACCAAAAAGGAAATCGAGGGCATCTATAAAAGAAACCAGAATACGCAAATTTCCGGTCAATTCCGAAAAAGGAATGATGATAGAAAAAACAGTCAGAGAGAAGGGAGGAGGATTTATTTACCATCCACGCCAGACCAGTGTCCCACTAGAAGTCAATAATGTTGGTGAACAGACTAAATAACGTAGTTTAGGATATAATTAAAGGAACTTGGCCAAACACGGGTTATTCAAATGTTGTATAACTGAGCACGCTACAACAACCGGATGACAAATAGCCACTGAAGCCGATAATCCATGGCAGAACAGTAACAACCATATAATCAGGGTACAGCAACCTTATGAGGAGTGAACACTTTCGGCTTTAAAAGGCATTTTAAATGTGAACGACGGGGAAATGATTATTTTTCTTCCAGAAAACACTCCACAATAACAACAAGGTGTTCACCGTAAATGATATATATCCACAAATTGTGGGATAAGAGAAACTGGGCGAAACAAACCGCAAGAACAGACGCTATGCTATCACAACGATCACCCCATACCACCAAATCATACCTCTAACTTTTGCAACTGACAATTATTCACCCAAGCGTCTAGATAAACGATAGTCAACTCTGACCTCCTTTGACCCTAAATGATGTACGAGCAAACCAACACCCCTGGTCCACCCCCCAAAAATGCGTCCGTCTCCGTCTATCGAAACAGCGGCGCAGAGAAAGTCTGGTAGGCTGCGTCCACATAACCCCCTTGGGCCTGTTTCCATGGCTACTTCGTCCCAGGGCGCTTGACAGACTGGATGTATTGCTGGCAAGGATTTCTAATTAGTTTATAAAGAGGGCGCTATTACATTTCATAAGGGCTGGTAACAAACAGATTGGGTTTCCCGGCCGGAGACGTGATAGCGTGGTGGTTGGCCCTCTTCATCACTCACTGTCACGGTCGGTCTGATTGACAGAGATAGGCCCGATCGATGCGGAGACTTAAAACTATTACATTTACATATTTCTTAACGGCTCCACTGATTGGGAAACGGCTTTCTTTAATAAGAGCGCGAGCTCTTTTATCGACGACTCCAATGGATGTGGCTGCGTTAATGTCTTGAATATCAAACAGTTGATATCAGAAACTCATCTAAAAGAAGGTACTCTTGCTCCTCTCGGGAACTATCCATCATCGCGTGCCACACCAGCGTCCTCCTGCTAATCGTGGCCGCGTCAAAAGTGGAAATGAATGGGGAGATTAACAAAATTTATGCACTTGCTCAGTTAGGAGTAATTATCGATTTGGGAAAATGGAATCCGATCCATATTCGAAACTCTAAATGGGTTCGAGAGCCTCGCGATTCTTGTTTGAGGAGAAGCGACTCCGGCCTTTCCAGATCTCCTTGAGGATGATAAAAATCACCCGCCGCTTATCTGTATAGGACGCGTCCCGTTGTAACAACGAAGGATCTCACGTGCCTGTAATACCTGCCGATTGCACATGAGATAGCCCATCTAATACCATTCGACCACTCCACATTCAGTAGATCAATTAATGCTGTCAAAACATTCGCGGTGGTTATGATATCTGTTTGCTTCACTATTCATAATCCATATACAAAATATATTCATATTGGAAAACCTGAAAACAACTGGGATTACTTTTTATGCGTGGGTAGGAGTTCTAATACGCACGAACGCTTGAAGTGAAAAATTGGGAGTCCGATGTCTTCAGATAAACATTCTGATTGTGTTTAACCTGAAAACTTGTATTGCTCTAACCCTGCTATATGCAAATGATAAATCTTACGTGGAACTTGACGAGTTCCTCATTGTTTTGGCAAATAAAATGTGGCAAGGAGCTAGTTTTAACTCGCCCACTTGTCCTATCTGTATTACGTTGATTATTCATAAATAGGTCAGGCGTGATACAATGCGGAACCCAGTCGCTCTCCCTAGTGCCCTCAAAACATCGGGGATAAATTTTAAATTATAATATGTTATATTATAATAATTTATTGTACATTTTGATGAGAGGAAGGAAATACACGAATCTACAAAGTGATGCTGGAGTCGCGCGATGTATCCTTGACCCAACGGATTCATTCAAGGGAATATTAGAGGCTAATTGTGATACTTTCTGAGAAATTCATTATATGACAAGATCTTGTGATCAACTATGTAAGTGACCATCGGATTCTTCTTCTTTGGGATTAGCAGGGGTGAACTAGCCATAGGATTAAAAGAATTCTCTTGGACAAAAGCTTCTAAGATTAATTGAAGGTTACCATTTCCCCCTCCCTTACGAACGTGGTCAGTTTTGTATATGTCTAGTAATGAACAGCCGAGTGGTCAGTCTGGCACACAATAGTACATGTGTTTTAATTGACCGTGGTTCAAGCCGACTGGACCGCTAAATCCAATGATGTTCTTGTTCTCTCTCTGTCTGGTTGTCCTGGACTATAAACAGAATATTTATTTTTATTTATAATCTTCAGGGTTGATTGAGGCCTGAATGAACTGAGGCCCTCTTCTGAATCGATTGAGGCTGGCTCTCAATCGATTCAGGCGAGAGCTGCATGTTTTTCTCCCTGAAACCAAAGTTGCTCTGGTACGTCACATACTCAAAAGGTGAAAAACGTAAAATCGGAGATCGAAAAATCGAGGTTTCTTTGTAATGATCAAAGAATGCATACTTCCTTCATACGTCCACACAGTTCTTCAACTGCATGCAATAGACATTGAAATTAAAACATAATCGAAGCATCCGTACTGTCCTCCTCCTCCTCCCATGTTATCTTTTGGGGAAAATTCCTCCCGAACAGACCCACAGCGAACAAATGCCGATGCAGTGATTAACTCAAACTTTAATAAAATTGCCTAAACCCGAATTAGATCCAACAGCAGACAAATTGATTCTCAGCTCTAATGTTAATCAATTTCAGCATTAAATTACTCTTAACGGCGAACAAGAGAAAAATATTTGGCCCAACTTCCAGCTACCACACATTTCTTAGCCCTAAATTAACGCTAAAGACTAGAAGAAAGGAAGGAATGAAAGTTTACGGTACGAACAAAAAAGCCGTAACCGGACCCGTCAAAGTTATTGTTTACAAAAATCAACTGGAAGTCTGGTTAATTCCGTTATCCAAAGCTGAATACCATCTACTAAGGCCAGCCATTATTTTTTCTTTCAGATGAAGCAATCATCTCGCCCACCATATTGTTTCGCCAACAATGGCCAGCGTTCTGTTACAACAATGTACCCCTTCATAGACCAATGGATGTGAAACAAACCTATTAACTTTTGCCATAATTATCTCTTCTAATTATCCTCGCTCTTTTATTAAACGCTTTGGCTTTCTCCTTCATCTCGGTTTAATTTTTGATGCAATTAGGAGGAAAGACCAGTTTTTGAATAAAAAGAGGAGCATTATGGTTTTCTAAAGGAATAATCTCTTACATATATTGTTGCAAAGAGAAGATAAAAAAGAGAATGCATTTTGTCTGATAAGGAAAGTAGTGATTAATCCATTATGAAATAATACGATGAACCCTAACGGTACAGCTACTTTTATTACCACTTTCATCGCCTCCATAAGGATAGCTTGCACTCCCCCCAAAGTACCCATCATGCTTCAGTGTGCGTTCTTAACTCGTCTACCTTCTTCTGCATACGCAGAGAAACACATTTTTCAGTTCTTCTTTTAGGAACATTCTTCAATTGACGTTTTTTGGAAATGCGAATTGGTTATTAGCTGATGAGCTTTGAGTTCTGTTTTTTGGTTTGAGGATGAATTTGTCAGTCGGTGTGGAGTAAGACGGCTACTTAATGGTCTTAGATCTAAGAAGATAGATCTTCTTAGATCTAAGACCATTAGATCTAATAAAAGAAGATATAAATGCATTTGTGCTCATCTGGCCAAACATAAAATGGGACGGAGAAGCCTCCAGGAATAATCCAAAAAAAATGAAGGAAATAAATTATGACAAATGGAGTAAAACAGAGCAAAGGAGAAGTAACGGACCGAATCCATGTTCGCTCGATCAAACCCCATCAAAATCATTTTCTTGTCTCTTTGCCTCTCGATCAACATCTTCATCGCACTGTGAGCGGCATTTTGAGTAGCTCTAACGTTACATAATTAAATATCCGCATGCATGTTCAGGGGCCAAATCAAGCTTCATCATCAGCGTGACTAGAATTCCAGCGCCAATCAGTGGGCCGGACAGGTTGTTGAAACACATATCTCGCGTGTCACACAACCTATGACAGGAGCCTTTAGTTCTTCGGTGGTAGAGATAAAATTATTATTAAGTACCACTTAACTCCAGGATGTATTTTTAGCATTTGTCTTCATTTGTTCGGGTGCTTGTGACGTTCCTGTATGACCTTTCTGCACGGCTGAACCCTTAAAGTACGCCCGTTATTTCCGCTGAATGGCTTCTATCGTGAGGACAGTTCATCAAAAGCCGCGAACGTGATAGGGAAAACAGCATCTACTAATGCCAGTCATATTCAAACAGTCTTTCGCATGACACAGACTGCGGTCTGTGTGCCATCTCCAATTCACTGCTTAGAACAAACCGAAGCAGACTGCCCGGCCCTAACTTCTGTTTCTGTTGAACACGCAAATAGAAAACTTATCCCACGAAACTTCCTGGCGCTGATTAATAAATTTCAACACATTAAACAATTATTATTCTTAGCGAATATCCATACTTTCTTCGTGTCCTTTTTTTTGTCGGTGTTCTCCCAGATTATTCCACTCTCCTGAGGGTGACACTAATTTAATTGCAAGGGGTAGTTTTATATAGAGCGTTACTAGTTCATTTGTACTTGAAGGGATACTGCGATCGTTGGAGACCGACTACGATACAGTACTCTTGCCAAGGACCGTTTGCTTCTTTCGCTGGATGAAAAACCAAATTTTCTAGAAATAGTTGAAACATGTTCGCTGACTTAGCGCAAATCATTATCAAGATTTTTTAAAACTGGCTAAGATTCAGCTTATCAGGGCGATAAGCAAATGGCAGTTTCCATTCCATCTTAAGAAAGAGCGCTTACCAGTTAAAAACACATCGAATCTTGAAAGAATTATGAGCTCTGCTAGAATGAGCTAAAACAGTACGCTTTCTCCATCAGTTGAATCAGAGAGGATATCTAGGTTGGAAGTGATTGTTAAAATGGTATTGCAAGCAGGAAAGAATGGGCTAAGCATCCTATGAAGTTTGGGCGTTCGGTGATCTTTACTGATGAGTCCCATTTCCAGCTATTTCTCCCCATCAGGCTTTGAGAAAGAAGTAACGCTCTCTTGAGCCAACCTTTGACCATCGAATTTGCAAAACAACGGTGAGAGCAGATCGAAGCATCGATGGGAGATCTAACTCCGATAGATATATTCAAATCCTACACAAGACTTTATTTTAATTGGGTAGTCTCCAAGTTACTAAATAAGAAAACTCACGTGTTCTCAGTCAAGCGCGACATGCAAGTAAAGGCAAAAAAAAAAATGGGTTCGAACTCCTCCCGTGGGTGGCTATACAACACATGGGTTGTGAACCACTCCATGAGCGTCGTTACCCATCGAATGTTCACAACTAAGAGGAGTTTCTGAAACTTTATGCTTCCTCTTAAAAGAAAAGTTCGCACCTCTCTTATTAGTTTGAAACTATATAGGTTACTTTCTTAATTTTCCCCTCTCTGAACCAACATCCCACTAGACCTTCCCTCATCTTATTCTGAATGGTGCTGTACAGCGCATATCGGTATATTAATTAATGGAAGTTCACACAGCGATTTCTATTGCATGAAGGTGTCTTAACTGTGAAAAATGTTCTTAAGAAAAATACTTCAATGGCTGATCGCCGTGAGGTAGCGATATATTGTTTTGTAAGGAGTTTCTCGTTAGGAGGATAAAACAAAGATTTATTTCCAGATGGAAGTCATGTAAACAAAGTTCATCCTCCTACAGAGAATTAGAAATCCTTTCCTACTCTTTTTGGAAACTTCTTTCGTTTCTGTTGTTATCTTAAGATGAACGCAAAAGCTAAACAAACAGAAGAAGAAAGATTGATGACACGACCCTAAAGCAGTAATCATCAGAAAGGTTTTCTTTTGTCCAAACTTTTCCAAAGTCCTGTTAGGTCGGTCCTTGAAGTCAAGGCCGATCCTTTATTGATTTACGAGGAAAATTTTCTTTACGAAAAGAATCAGTGCGCAGGAAAATATCGGTAAATACTTGTGGGCGGACAGTCCCGTCTGGGCACCTGTAATCAGACGCCTATCGGCAGATCGATTTGTTTCCTGTGTCAACCCCATGGCCCCACCCTTCTAGGTGAGGCTGAATGGCGAAACCCCACCCAACACCAACAAAATCTCTTAGTGTTCGGCATTAGATTTGTCTTTGCTTCCTGAATAATGCTGGTAATGAACACTCGGGTGAACGTAAAGCACTTACTAATAAAGCAGTGACGTCAAAGGTGGAAGGTCGTTAATCTCTTAAGTAAAATCCTCACATAATTTCGCTCTTTTTTGCAGAACTCCACCACCCTTCTAATGGTGGCGTTTTAAGGTACAATTTACTGGATAAATGGCGCAATGTGAAGTACACGCACGCTTGGTATTATCTTTATAAATTTGCCATTCTTGCCAGTAATGCTCTCACTACAGAAGAAATGCGTCTAGAAGCAGATTTCAATGTATTCCAACTGCTGAGGAATAAATACCAACACTGTCTTTCTGTTATGCGATACACACCAAATAATAATATGCGTGTGGAATATATTACCCGAGATCCCAGTAACGGCATACGATCCACCCCATAAGGCCCTTTACCAGCGCATATAGACTATCTGTGTTTACAGGCCGATTTATATTTTATGAGGGCTCAAAAACCGAGGATAATTCAGAGGGGAGAACTCTATTCTCTCGCTTGAGGTGGTGTTGCAGTGCTAATTCCGCCTTTCCCCTAAATCTATAGTAATTATATTAATTATAATGTCTCATAGTTCCCCTATTTAGTTATTCCCCAAAGATCCATTTATTAACAATTTTAGAGTGATTAAAACTAAGTATTAAAGCAAATTAAATGTCCTTAAATCTTTATATTGGAACCTGTTATAATGGCGAATTAAAATATGGCGAAATTAGCCACAGCAACTTTGTAAAACAAGACTCTACATAAGCATTTTACAGTTGCTGGCCGGCGATGCTATCTTGGGAGCCACTTACCGGGTTAAATTTCTATAAACACAAGAGATGCGCTTAACTTAACATGCAAATAATGACGACAGAAAGAGGGGGGGGGTCAGAGAAAGATATACAGATACACCCGTGTGAACGGATATGGCCGATTCCTCCGAGCATCGTAAACTCGGTGAATATGTAAGTTAGAGACTCTTCATTTTCCTAATAAGGAGCTGGTGAAGTGTCTACACGTGTGGCCAGAATGTTTGATACATGGCATGGCGTAATCGAGAGATGATGATCACTTCGCTTCACTCCTTAAGATGAAGTCTTTTTTTGACGTAGAGTCCGAATGTGCGAGGACGTGGGAGTTCTCCAATAAGAGAAAGAGAATTATCTAAACAATAAGGGAAGACAAGGAGTATTAAAGCGGGTCCTCGGGAGAGAGGAAAAAGAGAGAGACAGACAACGTGAAGAGCAAAAGCTACCGGAGAAAAGAAGAGGAAAAACCAGCGAACGAACGGAGGAGAACCTGCGACCGAGAACGGAAGAGAAATACGGCAATCCCTGTTAAGGTAACGGACGCCCGAAATAACGGAGTATCGAGGAGATTAGCTATTCAAGCGAAAGGAGTATCTTTAGTTGGGTAAGTTAGTTGAAAAGGTATAGTATGAGAACATGAAAATGAACAGATGGATTCTTTCTAGCCTTTTATAATCTTGTAACTAATAATTGCTGTGTCTAAGAATGATAACTCTAAAGAACATGATCCTATTGCTATCATAATGTTTTGTTGAATTTATATCACTGAAAGGACTAAAATGTGTAAGCTTTACTTGTATTAAACTTTATTATGTTTTGCATTATAGGAGTTTCTCTTAACTGCCAAAACCTCACATTCAACCACTAAAGTAGTAAGGCAAAACGTTAAAACATGATTCGGAGGTAACTGCGGTTATCGAGTAATCAGTTGCATGATTACCCGATAATAATAAGCACAACGCAAAGCCCAAACTGCGGGGAAAAAGGGTAGAAAAGGGGTAAATATCTCCATCTCTCTTCTTCCCTGAGGGTATACGAGGTTTTTGTCCTAACCAAGCCACTAGACGATAAAACAGAACGATATTCCAGATCAGGCGAGATGAACACAGTAAAGCAAATTAAGATGGCAGACCAAAAGAAAAGTGTCGGAAACAACGTAACTACACTTAGAACAAAAAGTATAGGTTATGCCTAGACTAACTAGTTCTGATGCGGCCACACCCTAGTACACACAAGACCTAAGTAAGTAAGTGAAACGAGTATATATATGTGCAGCGTGTGTGTGTGCGAGGTGACAGTGGCCAACTACAGCCGACTAAGTCGGCAAGGAGGACTATGTCCGTGAAGATGGTCGGCTTCTTTGCAAGCTGAATAAACTAATTCTAAGACTGAATAACTTAGTCCCGATCACCCCTCAAGTCCATTGTAATATCTCCATCCAAGGTCAGACTCGAAATAAAAATGCTCTCCAATATATGAAAGTATTTTTGTTTGCATCTATACGTGTAACAAGGGATTTACTATAGTCCATCCTGTATAATGTTACAGGATTTTTCGAATGTTTCGAATCCTTTGGAGAGTGGAGAAATTCTGAAAAGTTCCTTTAATCAGGACTGTAGTATCTTATTTCAAGTGGAAGGTTCCCTTCTTTTATTCGGGATTTTTCAGTTTACAAAACACTCATTGGTTATGAAGCCGTAGTTGTACAGAACGTAAATATACATGGAATACTGTCCCTAGACGTTACTCATTTATACAAACAACAAGTCCCCACAAGAGGCTGGAACCTCAAAGGCCCTCCCTGTCTGACTATGTCATCTACGAAACTCGAATCCTGATCTTTCCTAAGGTGACAGAAGAACATAGGTGAAATCCAGATAAACAATTAAATGTTTATAACCACAGTCTAAATAAATCCTACCTGCTTTTATATTCGCATTTAATGATATATTCGTCATTTATACTATACCGTAAGCCACTGTACTCGTCTCTATGACAACTTACTCTGTTCACTCTATTCTTAGCATAATGAGCTAATTGCTGAATCAGCTGACAACGTTTTTCCATGGTGGGAACAAAGTTCCCTCTATCCCACACATACATTGGCTATGAATGGAATGGAATCGTCTAAATTCAGTTTTTCTGAAAGCCAAAGGAGGAAGTCAGGGAGAGTGTTGAATATCATCAGTATTTGTCTCCGATTTCAGAGAGAGAATGCTGATGGAATCGCCACGTTCCTTGTTCCAGACTTGCTTCGTCCTTTGGAGAACCTTAAATATTTGAGTCAAGAACAAGTCATTATCGAGCATAACCCTAATATTTTAAATTTGTCCCAGAGAATAAAATAATAAAACAGACTGAGTTGCTACTTTCAATTACAGACAGAACGTGTTAAGAGAACACGTTTGAAATAAAATTCTAATTATTTCACTTGAACAAATGCTACTTTTTAAAAGTACTGATTAAACAGAACCTTTGCAGGTCGTACTTAACATGAATCTAATTACTCATGAGACTATTTCTTGCGACCTCTAAATTTCTCCTGTTTTCTTTTGCTTCGTTGAGTGGCCAGTTGCTCTACGCCATGTCTGCAATATTCAAGTCAGTTGCGATCAGAAAATCTGAGAAACCAATTCGCATCTCCAAACTCAGGATCAGCTTTCCAAGAAAATTAAACGTTTTTCTTGGGATAGTTTTCTTGAAATAATTCAATGAATTGCCATGCGATTTAGCACGTATCCCTTTATTAGAACCGAAAGACCCTCAATGTCAAACATATTAGGATTTCGAACAAGAAATCGATCAACCGAATTTGCTTCTTAAAATCGACACTATGGGGAAATAAATTTCGTTTGACATCACCAATTTAAATATTCCACAAGAAACGATCGGGAGAGTAGAATACATCGTTAAAAGAATGAAATATTCTACCGTCCAGATCAAATATTCGATCCTCCTGAATTTCAATTATGAGGACTGAATATTTCTTTCAAAGAATGAAAGAAACAAAGGTAAGTTCAGGACATTCGTACAGTCGATTTTATAAATGCTATGGTCTTGAGAATAGGAGTCATTTAAACAACCGTTTTATTTCCAATCAAAAGATAACCTTATTTCAAAGGTGTCCCATCTTTTTGCCACGCCCCATAGCATGAGTAAGCGTGTCCTCGGGCATCTGCTGGAAAACTAGTGGCGCCACTCTTCCAATTGAATCGGGCACTCCTGATCTAGAAAGAGGAATGATCAAAAGTTTGAGAACGGCCAGTCTAACGGGCTTTGTTTCTTCCCATCCAGTTCATATTATCTAAACATGCAGCGATGCAGTAATTACATAACTGGCTTTATCCATCGCCACCAGTTAGGCCAGTTTTTCAGCCGTGGACGAAGGAGTTCATCTCTTAACTTACTGCTGCTATGGCGCCGAAATCAAATTTAGTTTCGTATTCTCAAACACGGCCCCTCCCACTTTAATCTGCTCCTTAGTTTTAAGTATTCTTCATATTATCAGATAATTACGCCAGGGGCTCGTTTTATTTAAGAAATTGTTTCTTTAAACACTGCTCTTTCTTCGCTCTTGTTTGCTAACTTGAATATAAAGTGAGCCGAACGTGATGCAGCAGCGAAAGTAGTAGAGCTGAACAAACTGATGAATACTGTATTTTAAAAAGGCACACGTAAGACCTAAAAAGATTTACTTACTGGCAAATTTATGAGGGAACAAAAATTGAGATAAAGCTACTCATTCCATTCAGGCATTAAAGTTTTTAATTATTTATTATATTTTCTCTCAATTTTTATTTATTTTTTATTCATTTCAGGTGAAAGGTCCCTGATGTGAGGGAAAACAGACTATAGACCCTCAATTGAAGTTCAATCAAAAAAAAATTAAAGCTTTTTAAGGACACCAGAAGTATGAACCAGTTTATGATTCAAAAATTCACAAGAATTCCATCACTGGATTGAATGGAAGCATTGGCCCATCTGACCTTATATTCAGCGACCAGCAATGTTTTACCTCAGTGGGACATAATTGTCATGAAGTAGATAATGAGAGGATGAAAATTCCAAAAAGAAAGTTGATACTCATAAGCAGGAAAAAAAACATACGTTTAACTGTAGACCATCAGGGGAAAACTATGTTGAGGACCTGTCACTGAACCAAAGAAGGAAATTCCAGTTCCAAAACGTTAGAACAGATGTTTCTTTCCAAGATTTTTAAAGCGGCCTATTCAGAAATCAATGACTTGGAAGGTGAGTAGATTCAGTGGGTGGAAAAGTCAGTTCAATCAGTATATCCCATTCCTTTAGATTATTTTTTGAGAAGCCATGTAAAAATGTAAGTTGTAATCTTTCGCCTTAAATTTCATTTAAGGCGAAAGATTACAAGTGTGGCATACCATCTTAAATGGCCAGAGAATTAGGTACTACTGGTCTTCCACATCTCATTAAGTGCACATTGCTCTTCTCTGTAAAATGCTTACCGAAACGATCTCCGAACCTGGTTTCTTGAACGCGTTTCTGAAGAATATATTGAGTAACTCAGATTACAGTCCATTTGTAACAAATTCAATTGTAAAGCGCTGTAGCTGTCTAAACTAATACATCTGTTATAAATATTTTGTACTACATATCTTCCTGTTGTGAGCCCCTGTCACCTCGCCAGGACCGGTATAATGCATTTAATTCCTATATCATTTGTTTAGTATATAGCCTACTCATTAGAATCGTAAGGTAACGTGACGGGTTTGATTTAACTATGGTTCAAGTCCACATAGATTTTCTCAACCAAATGGGCTCAGAATAAAAGAATTTAAAATGTGCCTTTATAGCCGCAAACCCAGTGATTGAGGTGGCCATTTCGAAGGTAAGAAGGACAAGATATGTATTCGTTATAGTACTTGAAGGCTGTTTCCGCAAGTTGACCTACAAACATGTAAGCAAATAAGAGGTTAGTTCCATTGCAGTAACACATACCCTTTACAGCTTCCTTCTTCGTGACCGAATGCACTAATATTGTGTACTCCTGTCAACGGCACATATCGTGGAACACACAAAGTCCTCAGTACTTTCCAGCGATAATGACACCGCATTCGCCCAACAAAAGGCGCTCCCTGTTTCGCACATCGCCATTAGCTCGTTGTAAACTTTGGGGGGTGGGGCAGTCTCACTTTGATTACTAAAATACATAAACGCACCCATGCATAGAAAAGGGGAAGGGGTTAAAAGGGTAGGCATACCGGACAATGTTCTTCCTCTGGTACTGGAAGCAGTTTACGTTCTTGCTCCACAATGCTTCACAGAACGTCTTGTACAACATGTTCTTTGGCCGATGCGGATATCGATGTTGTCTTTTGATAAACTGCAGAATGAAACTTTAGTCACAACAGAACTCTGTGTATTTAACTCATACAAAGGCGAGCACTCGTGCACACCCTAAATACAAACTTTTTCTCCCAAAAGGTTTCTTTTTTAATCAATCGCCCTTCATTAAAAATCAAGCTGCAACTTTTTCAATAGTGCTGAAATAAGAGCCTCCCTATAATCCTATTATTTCATAAATTCTTTATGTTTAAAGTATTTCGATGGGATAGCTTCATAATCACGATCAAAATCCTGCGTAAAATACCGGCCTGGAGAATACTGAAGTAATATTATTTTCTAAATAGTCTAGAATCCTCAGATTACTTAATTTACAAAAGCATCAAGTTGCTCTCGATTGTCTTCAGATGTTCTCTCCACTGCTTAATTATCTTGCATTTTCTTTGTAAAACTCGTTTTTAATGAGGGAGGACAGATAACGTAGGAGAAAAAAAGTCTGGAATGAGGGTTTTTGAGATATATTAAAAATATTTTGATACAAATTAAGAAATATCCAAGTTTCAGAATTGTCTAGCGCAATGGTTCTTAAGGTATGTTCCACGAAGGCTTAAGATTCCGCAAAGGGAGGATCAAAGAGGTTCTGCAAACATCATATTTAATTATTACTGACTTTAAAGATATTCCAGTTTAATTAGTAGGTTTAGATTTTCAAAAAGGTACGGTGGTCAAAAAAAAAAAGAATTTTTAAAATTTCTAACCTTCTGTTTTGGCAGATTTCAATTGGCCTCATATTCGTCCTCTTAGATTTTAACACCACCAAGATGGTTTGAGCCTAAGATCATTTGCACGATGGAGGGAAAGTATGCGAATCAGACTGACTTATAAATAAATATTCTGTTTATACTCCGGGAAGACCAAACGGTCAGAGAAGTTTACCTTGCTGGTTAAACCACAAAAAACAAGGTAAGAAATATTGTCCACTGAAAGAAGTGAGGAGATTATTTTACATTTTTTAAAAAAGACTCCTTTGCAGCAATAAACAATGCAAAGCTGCTGAGCCTTGTGGAAGTAATAAATTCTATTTTATCTCTTAAGATAACGCTTTTTTCTTCTTTACTAACATTTTAAGCAAGTTCTGCATAATTTTCAAACAGTCATCAATTTTTAGAGCCGTTCCCTTGATTACATCAACTTAACTTTTGCATTTTCTTATCTCCTTCTTCGCTCGGTGTCAGATACCTATGACAGTCAGGTTGTTTTTCATTTTAATCTTCTCAATGCTCCAATTCACGCCCCCCCCCCCCATGTGCACGTACCTACGACAGAATGAAAGGATGATAGCTTAGGCATGCACCTACGTGTTCAGGTTGTTTCTGAGGAGGCAAAAGTCGGCGGATATAAAAACAGTTCATAAATCAGGCAGTTTTTTTTTTGTGCCAGTAACATCTTGAACCATTGGAGACGTTGCAACGTATGCATACGTCTGAAGACGGCAAATAATATACTACTGTTCGTGACAAGAATCTTCATTTTACTCACTTCATGATCGAAATGGCTGATTACCCGGAACCCGGAGGGAATCATTAGAACATTAATATAATCTTGCGCAGAAACTTTCTAAATAGGCTAATTTGCCTGCCAGAGACGTAATAAGCACTTTGTTCCAACAACAACAAATCTTACAACCAATCAAAGGCTATTAGTCATCATTTTCTTGTACGTGTCTGTGATCTCGCGTTTCAGGACCCACCCACACCCGTCATAGAGGTCCGACTTGAGAGAATAATACTCGCAGGGGGGTGGAGCTGAGATCGTAGCTGAACGACAGACGCCAATTCCAACCAACCAAGTCACGAGGATGCAGATGTCTTCCCCGAGCAATCTAACAGACATGAAATGATCTCCGATTTGTGCTTAAATCTTTTTTTTTTTTAATAAATCGAGATGGATTATTTTCACATGGCCTTTTATCAAAGCTACGGACAGTTCTGTACGTTTAGGTTGCTTATTATCCAATAATCTATCACTTGTTCCCTTTTTTACGCAAGGCTTTCAAGGACGGACATTCCATTGGAAGAGAAATGAATCGGAAAACGTGCATCGCTGGAAAGTCGACCGAATGTGTGTTCGTGGGAAAGCGGTCCGTAATTGACGGTTACTTCGACGATGGTAGATAGGGGATGAGACGGATGATATATAGACGCCATCACAAGTGACTCCCCAAGTTGGTTTGATCTTGCGTTTTCACTCAAGATTTTCCAGAAAACCCCTAATTTCGAAAGTAGAGAAGGAAACACGAGGGGATAAATCCGCCTCTTGTATTGGAGTCAGAACACCTGCTCCATAATCACTTCTTAATTATCAAACACCGTTATTTCTCAGAACTGAAACAGAGAACACCCAGCTATAAGTACAAATCCATCCTATACTATTTTCGTCGGTTTTTTAAATTTGATTTTATTTGTTTTCTCAGCACTCAATAAATTAAGATCTGTTTTAGGAATGGAGAGAGGATATGATTCTCACTTAAAAATAAAAACAGCTACATGAACTGCAAGAGTTAAATCAATGTTAATTAAATCAGTAAGTTTTCTGTTTATTAAAGTTATCACTTCATATATACTGCTCATATAGTAACTCTCAAAGTGAAGATGCACTTAAAGCATTTCCAGTCTAAAATGACATCCAAATTCTAATTCTGAAACTTCCGGATTGGTCAGATTGTATAAAACAGAGGAGTGCACTCTCTGAAATCCTTTAAATTTAAAATGAGAGTACAATGAAATTTAAAATAACAGGCTATCCTAGGAAGATTATGCAAATTTCACCGGTCTATTTAAATGTCGAGGGAATCAAAAACCCGAAATAACTCTGAGGAATCTTACTCCCTTCTCTTGAGATCGGCTAACTCAATCCTGGTCTCCCATATATAATAGGATTAGAACCAAGACCTCTTTGAACAAGGGACAGACCGAACCTGATATGTCATCACTTTCTGCGATCGACTTGGATCGCAGAAAAAGTCAAAATCTTTGCTGGGTTGACTTCAGAAGGCAAACAAACTGGAAGTAAATGTGGCCTATAATACATCTGAAAAGTCTTGTAATGAGTAAGTGAGTGTATTTCTTCCACCTCGATGAGGAAGGGGCAATTGCACTTGAAGTACAGCAAAATACGCAAACAGTGCGCGAAAACAATTTTGATCATTATGTGACAAAACTTTATAAAAAATAGTCCAAATTATACTGAATATTTCAAATGTTGTTCGAGTGGTTCCCCAAATCCGGAACAAAAGTCACTGTATAGCATATTCTGGTCCAGTTGACACAACAATATTATATATCTGAAAACATTAAGTTAAATAAAAAATATAAGTATATAATCAATGTGTCCTGTTGCGGGATGAAAACCATAAACCACAGCAACTCTGTCTACTGACATGGACTATCTGAGCTCCCGTTGGGAAAAAATAAGTTCTTTCTGTCTAGATAAGACTTGAAACCAGTCCCTTTTCCACAGTGTCGAAAGATACTGATTATAAACGCTGCGTTAGTGACAAGAAATGAGAGACCAGAATAAACTTTTTCGCGCAGAAAGCGGACCTGGAGAAGGTTGCTGTTTTCATTATGAAAAGTCATTGAGGTTTGCGCTGTTCCAGCAGCATGGAATAACTTGATACAATAACATCATGGATGGGTTGAAGACTGAAGTTAAACATTAGTTAATGAGCACCCACTGGGCTAACAGAAATCAAATTTAAAAAAAGTAAATAAAGGTTGTTTTTATTTTATTGGTAGCCGTTTAATCCTGCACTGCTCTAGTAGTATGGATAAGTCTACAGTTGAATTGGAAAGAGCCTTTCATAATAAACATGAACAGTCTTTACTTTATACCTAATCTTTCTATATATTACAAATAATTTCTCTCCCGAAACCATCGTTCTGCCTAAACCTCCACAGCATGTTTTGAATGCCACCAAGCAACAAACTATAAGTTCAAGTCTCTATTTTCCGATAATAGTTTATGGTATAATCAACTTGGGACATCCCATCTATTCTAAAAGCCTTCCTATTCTATTTTACACTACTGCAGATTGAATTCCAAAGTGGTAAAGTTGGAATTTACATCAAAGGAAGATTTAATGCTCACCGCTCCCTTACAAAACCCACTTCTGTGAAGTAATCCTCATTTGCATTTCCTCTTTGGTTATAAATTTCTTCTATAGACCTCTTTCTTTCCCCTGAATATTTTTTGAACTAAGCAGAACGTCGATTATCCGGAGCCTCAATTATCCGGAATAATTTGAAAGGCTGATTTTTTCTATTTTTATTAATGTATTTGAGAAGTATTTGAGACAATACTTCTATAAAGATAGAAGACAATATAAAGACAATACTTTTAAAGACAATATACTTTTAAAGATATAAAGACAATACTTTTATTTTATAAAGTATTTGAGACAAACGTTTATTATGTCACGAGAGTAATTTCTATCCGTTTTTTACTTCATATATCTGGTGAAATGTTGGATTAGGAAACCATGAGTTAGAGTTTAGTCATTCGCTTTCGTGAACCCAATGTTCCATGGCATATTTTGTTCTCTTCGTTTCATATTATTATTTTTAGTTTAGCTCCTGATTCGGTAAGAATAATATCAGCCCGAAACTGCGAGATTTATCATTTTTCTCAGTTTTTTTTTTTTTTTTTTTTACAGTAAAATGACAACGAAAAGAAACGGCACTAAAATGGAAAGAAAAACAGGATCGAACATTATTTAAAAAAAATACTTTAAAATTTTTCTACATAAACTTAGCAGTAAAATACCTATCCGAATATACATACATATATAAATGTGTGAATTTTTAAGTTATTATTTTTTTAATTAAATTAATTCTTTTTTTCATATTTAAAGTATTTTTCTTTTATCATGTGTATTTTAGCGCAATTCGGTGTGAGTTGAAGGAGTTACTGTCCCTTTCATTCTTCTACACAGTTTCTTTTCCTCTTCCACTCCTACTATTACTTTCCCTCTACCTTTTTGCTTTTCTAAGTCTAATAGGGGCAAGTGGATAGTCGAGTTATTATCCCACACATATACAAATAGCCCTGAAACGGTGCCATCTGGGTGGTGGTATCTAGTGCAATGTCATGGCAACAATAAATCAGAATTTATTTAATCTTACCTTGCGTTCGATTATCCGGAAAATTTGACTATCAGGAAGAGGTCTGGCATTAATTATTCCGGACAACTGACGCTCTACTGTAATCTTATTTCACTACATAAGATTATCTATTCTTCATTCAATCTCTTGTAAAATATCCCCATAATTAGGGACTAAAATATCAATTTAATGAATAAAAAAATGTTAAGTTCAAGATCGCAAGGATTTAACCTCCTAAAATGGTTTCTCATTCCTAACAGGCGACTTGATACCAACGAAAATAGGCGAATCTCAAAACACGCTACTTGATTCATGAGAGAAGACAGTCCAATCTCTTATTTAATCTTAGATGTAGCTATAACGGATAGTTGATCATTTACACGATGGTGGGAGTCTGTTCAGTTAGAAACAGATTCGGATTTAATGTGCCCTCCGTGACATCTACCTGCTGATACTTTTTACAAGAAGGCAAAGGAAAGAAAAGGAAGTTCTTGGATAGAATTTTCTCAGCTGTCCTTAAAGAATTTAAATAAGAATGTCATTAACTGAATCACACTTTAAACCTATCTTTTGTAAATGGCAAGTACCCACTTCTGCTAAGAGAAAGCCCAGAAAACGTTATAAATTATAAAAACAAGTCACACATTCGCAATTATGGTTACAGATCAAAATGATCTACAGACACTACAATTGCAAACTTCTACACAGAACTACAGGCAGTCTACAGGCTGGTCACTATACAATTGCCTTATTTTTAAATCTCTCAAAAGCACTTGACAGTATTAACCACGTCCTGCTTCTTACTACGCTCACAAAATTTGATCTAGGGAGGAATACACTTTTTCTTGTCAAATTAAACCATTGATTCTCTAACACTCGTGAGAATATGAGAGTTCTCTCTGCCATCATTCTTTTCTTCGATGAACTCCTATATAAACTTGCAACTAGACATAATGTACCACACTCTGATGACATCTTAATTCTCCTAACTAACAATGACTTGTGCTACCTGTAATTTGAGACCACTACCTTGGACTCAAAATTCAGAAAGACTGGCTTATAAAAAACCAACTTGTCCTGAATGCAAACAAAAACATTTTAAGTCATCAAGACAAAAAACAAACCATTTAACATTGACTTAAGGAGAAGGGCTGCATCCGCTAGCAGTGATGCTGGCTCCTGCAGCCGCTCGAGTCAGTTTTATCCTCCTTCAAGAAATATTTTCGACCCTAATGCAGCCTCATTAAATAAGTTTTTTAAATGCATTTCGGAGGCTTTATTTTAAGATTAGAATACAAATGCAAACGTCTTTCACTATTCGTTACAGTTTTCTTACTGTAACTTACCATAAGTTGCTGATGATACCTGCATAAAATGTTGATTTAACCCTGTTGATTTAACGTGTTCAATCTCCAGCACGCAATTTTTCAGCCTTTGCCATAGCAAAGGTTCCAATAAGAGCTTTAAGAACTACCGCATAGCTATTGGCTCAATAATGCTGCATTACTGGCAGGGTAGGGCAGGACAGTGCAAAAAAAAAAAAAGATATCACTATTTCTTCAATACAGATTTCCTCGCATGATTGTGAATAAAATTCAAATTTCTCTAAATTTTATTCACAATACTGAGAACTATTGTTGCTGCAGGTATGAACTATAATGGATCTATTAAGCGTCGAAGGGCGCATGTGGCACTCAAATTTATCTATTGTCTCTGTCATCCTCCTACTCTATTGATCTCCCGAAATTTCGGGTCACATCAAGATGATAGTCGCTTTTTCATTGAAATCCTTCCCAATGCCAATCTCAGCCTCGTATCCTTTGGCATTATAAGAATGTAGAATAGAATAACCTGGGCGACTTCTATTCCTTTGTTCCTTAGGGAACTGTTTTAAATCTTCCGATCCTAATGATTGCTTACCAGTGAAACCATTCTTGTAGAGATGAAATCCTTTAATGCTATTCCATTATAAAATCTCATTCTTAATCCAAAACTTGGCTTTTGATAAATATGCTAAGGAAGTCAACAAAAGAACACAGAATATCGCGATTAGCTCAAACTGAATCTCCTATTTTAATCCCACTGAAATCCCCCACTTTATCTTCTCCCTACAACACAGATTGCAATAACTGTAAGAAGCGATAAACCAAACTCTATTTTGATCAGACAGAGTAGAAAACCTGCTTCTTATAAAAATGGCAGTCGAGCCTTCTGGTTCCGATCAAAGCTGGAAATATTTATTTATTATTAATATAAAATATACACAACAGGCAAGCGCCCAGTTAAAGTGTATAACAGAGGAGTAAAGTACATGAAGATACAAATTTTACGTAAACAAATAGAAGAATAACACACCATTACAATGATAGTTCTATTCTGACGGCAAAAGTCTAATTCAAGGAAATCATGACATTGTCATTAGTCCAGTATCCTGAAGAGAATCTCAGAAAGCAGGCAGCAGCAGCAGACCACATACACACACCAGCTTCAGATAGCTCTATGAAAAACTATTTTCTTGTCCATAGCCATATCCAGATCATATTTATTCATTAGTGTTCTAGTTCTTTTGATGAAAGAGTCCTAGAGTTACTGATGTGGAAAGTAGACCTCTGTCTAGTAACCACCGCTGGAACATGAAGATAAATGTGACACAGAAGATCAGGCAGGCAGATTGAACCAGTGAAGATGTGATGAAACTGCTTTAGCCACAACAGTTCGCCGAGTTTCCAAAGATTGAAGCTTTAAGTAACAGCAGAGATTCGGGTAGATAGAACATGCCATTATGTCTGGAAAGATAGTGGATGAATTTCATTTGCAGAGATTCAATTTTCTGTATCAAATGTGTAGTGTGGTTCCATATAGGAGCGGCTAACTCCAGTATAGTGAGCACAGTTGCATTGAATAAGAGCGCAGGAACTGAGGATCTCTAAATCTGTAGGTCTGCCTTTTGGTGAAACCAATTTGTTTTTTCGCTTGATATGATATATTCCCGATATCTTTTTCAAACCCACATCCAGCTGTAAAGGCAACTCCCAGATCTTTAACTTCGGCAACTCTGGTAATCGGAATATCTTTGATGTAGAACTGGTTTACTAAAATCATAATTTTCCACGAATCAGCAAATGAAATTGAGTTACATTTCCTAGGATTAACCACCAAAACGTTTAAAGCAACCCAATTAGCAAAAGAGTTGAGAGTAGCTTGAAGGTTATCTGCATCTTGACTATTGATCCGTGAATAAAGTTTCACATCATCAGCAAACATTAAGATCTTAATACCACCTTCCTCTATAAATCGGGGCAGGTCGTTCACAAAGATGGTGAATAAGAGGCCCAAGAGATGATCTTTGTGTACTCCTTTAGATGGAATAAATTCCCTTGAAATTTTTCCTGGCTATAAATTTTGCTTTCAGACTAACGTGTTCAGTATACTTATTTACTTAATTTGAAGGGTGCAACTTCCCCCCGGTACTGCCGTACCGGGGGGAAGTTGCACCCTTCAAAGTTGCACCCACAAGAAATAACATGATAATAAAATGTAAATTCAAGAATGAAATACATACAATGAATTATATCCTATATAAAAATTACATTTGTAGGGGCAGCAGCATCCGAGATGTCACTAGACTCTAGCGCTACAGACCTCAGCCCTCCAACTGACAGGTTGGTTGAAAAATGGCAGCTCTATATGTCCTATTGGCACAAAGTTCGAAATCAATGAAAAGCCGGTTCACTAAATTTATCGTATTGGACGGGAACATCCATTGTGGGCATCTGGGCTGATCATAATTGGAAAGTAGCGCCTCGACTCGGTTTCGTGTGCTATCCTTTGAATGCGAGGAAGAGAAATAATTTTGGAAAGGTTTGTTGCATCTATTCTTGATGTAATTTTACTAGAGTGATGATATTATTCCTGATTATGATTAATTCCAGAGGGGGGATCCCCACTTAAAGATGGCATGGAGGATGCTTTGCTTTTTTAAATTGTAAAAAAGTTTTCCTAGTGTCCTATTCTGTTTAACCACCACAGGATTGCGTATTCTATAGTAAGGAAGCTCTTGATGACGATGCAGAAGATCAAACAACCGACGTGTAGAGTGCCACCGGGGAAATACATTTCAGAACATATTGCGTTATGAGGCTGGGATGGTAAACACACCGGTGAATCCTTGCTTTGACCTAATTCTTGGTGTTTGTAAAGTGCAACAATTAGATGAGCTGTTCATCCCAGATGACTCCTAAATCTGTGTGATGCGTGATTCTGTGGACAGCAAGGCCTAGTACTCTTATGCTATTTTCTTCTTTTTCTTTGTAAAAGCGATCTGGGCAGACTTTCTGGGATTTAACTCTAAGCCAAGATGAATATGTGATGGATCCACCATCGCATATTCATCTTGAAGTTGCATGTATAGGAAATAAAGCTCTTATGCAGAGATATGAAAGGATCGAGGACTGCCACAAAAAAGGATGCTGAAAGAATACCCTCTTGGGAAATGCTTCTGTTTACATTGAACTTAAAACAATTTTTGCCGTGCATCACGAGAATTTGCCTTGCAGTCAATAGCTGTCTAAAAAGCTTGAGTACGGGGCCTGTAATTTTGAAGTGGTTTTCGAGGATTATAAGTCCATCCATATTGCCACCTCTGTTACATCTGATGGTTCTATTGTATTCTTGTTTAAAGATAAAGCTGACCAATTTGCATCCTACTTTTTCTCTAACTCTTGCATTGATGATCTTGATAATACTTCTCTTACCATACCAAGCACATTCCATTTAATTCCGTGTCCTTTAATAAAAGGCATTAAAATTAATTATCCCGAATAATTATTTTAATGCATGCCAAGGAGGTACCAGGTCAGGTTGCAATGACACCTCTTTACGTGTTCTCAAATCCAATGCTGCAGAGCTTACTTCTGTTTCATGACACCTTTTTACATTTTCTTATTCCACTGGTGTTTTTTCCTTCATGTAAATTTGCTCATATCCAGCCAGTTCCTAATGAGGATGACAAATCCCTCCAATCCAATTATCGTCCCATTGCATTTTCTCTATTCTTTCCAAGTAATGAAGAAATCCCTCAACCGCTACTTCTTGCACTATCTCCAACCCTTCCATTTGATTCACCATCGCATATTCACTGTGATATCTTGATTTATGTTATTTATGATTAGACAAATCCGATGTTCGGTGAAAGTCAAGCAGTTAACATTTCTAAGGCTTTTGATGGCGTTTGCCATTACGTTTGGCTTCCTATTTTTTTCAACTTAGGTACCATACATGCTTGGTGTCCCCACAGTACTCTCCGACCGCTCATGGTAGATGGCTCTTTGCCTTTTAACTTCAACAAATCCTGGTGTTACCCATAATCTCTCCGTTTTTCCTTCCATTATATTAATGACCTTCTTCCGCTTACCATAAACCTTGTTTATAGTTTTACCAATTTATGCTGCACTTTTCATTTTGAGAAATCCTGCTCTGCACAAATACACTCAACTTCTCGGATAACCACCACCAATTTCTTAAATTCAGCTCTCTCACTAATCCTCTAACGCAGTAAAGGAAATTTAGTTACTTTCAATCCTTGTAAAACGATCGTCTTATTTCCCACAGAAAAGAGTTATGTTCGCATGCTCATTTTCGATGCCACTGAGATTTGTAGACATCTCTTTTCTGCAACACCCTGACTTCAATTCTCTCCTCTTCACATAAGAATGTCATAAATATTATTTCCGCTCATCAATAAACTTGGTCTTCTCCTCTCTTGGTGTTACTTTTCTTCTGAACAGCTACTGACTTTGTACAAATCTCAAATCCACCCTGCCATGGAACACTGTTCCCGCAACTGAAGTGATGTCTCAAGATACGGGAACAATAGATACTCTATCCAAAAGAGGTTAGTCAAGTTGATTAATAATCCGTCTCTTAAAAAAAATTCTTTACTCCTCTATGCGTTCATATGATGACGATGGAGCCTTTTCTATAGATATTTCCATGGGCACTGCAATTCCACTTTTCTCTTCCAAAACAGTCCAAGTACATGCCTCAACAAATAAATATCCATCCATTTACACTTCAAAAAAAATTAAACTTTAAACAGTCAAAGTAAGCGTAGAGTTCACCACACAAAATATTCGCAGCACTCTCAAAAATCAAAGGTATTAGTGTGCAAGATTTAGGAAACTTTACAAAGCAATTCACGACAGCATGTAAGTGTCCTCCTTATTGCAAAGACCATCGCAAACGTACGCCAACCGAAAGAAATCCATACATATCAAGAATATTGATAATCCAAGCATATCAAGAATAATATAAGGCCGAACTAGTAAATAAAACCAAAATTAATCACTGGCGAGGGTGATAAATAATTTTAAATTCAAAATCTGTCAATCACCATCATTACCCTGTTGCCTGTTTTATCTCATAAATAGATGAATGAACATTTGAAGTACTGGAACCTTCAAATGTAAAACTTGCTAAAAAGTTTGCAAATAAACAATTTTTTTAATTCAGCCAGCGTTTCTCTGAAAGAAAACAATTATTCACTGAGACGGCATAGATGCAGGTATGATAGATTTGTTTATCATTTTCGTAATGCATAATAAATTTCCCGAGAGCTGTAAAATTTTTCAAATTAGTTTGTGGTAAAACCATACAGAATTGACTTCCTGCGCCAGGTCAATGTACGATGTATATGCAAATGTTACTGGAAAATTACTTTACGTGACAAAATCGTGGTAGTTCATTCCGGAATAATCTCAAAGTGTTTCTATAACATTCCACCAGGGACGTCCCCTCCACCCTCTCCAACTTGAACGAATTAATGCGCCCATTAAAAATTTGGAAATTATCGCCATTTGAAAGTGTGCAAAACTAGTGAGAGAGAGAAAAAGAAACATGGGTGGAGGTAGTAAAACGTGTGAAAAGCTCGGCATAGTCGCGATCTATTCATGCACGCACATACACACACACAATACGATGACGTCATATCATAAGGCTCATCTGTCCCAATCACCACCAACACCACACCTATTCACCGCCTCTTCATACGTTGGTGGTTACTGTTTATCTGTCACTCATAATAAACATGGTTGCCGGAAATTTAGTTCCGTTGTTGATATTAAACAAGTTTTTTAGACAGATTGATACAAATTTAAAAATCATTCAGTTGCTTCCTGGAAAACAGAAATGCGTACATCAAGTTCTGGTATGATTAACTTTATCATCCACTTACCCACCCGTTGAAAGGGGCAAACTTTCCCTCTGACATCACAATTTGACCTCCCTGCAGTTAACCGTCTTCGTGGTGAATATATGAAAAATTCAAGATGGCTGGTTGACATTTACCGCTGTTGTGCGTTCTCTTACTTTCGTCCAATGACAGCTGTGGAAGACAATGGCAAAAAGCCAGACACAGGTAGGAAAATATGGCGATGAATTCCTTTGGCCTGATATCTCTAAAATTGTTTCCGTTGTCAGCTCTGTCCTAAAGAAGTTGAAGAATATGTCAATGTCAGGACTATTTGTTACGTGTTTGTCCCAGTCCACCTTTTTCTCTCTTGAACTAAATTTCCCATAAATGATCTACAATTGTTGTCTCAGTCCTTGTTTAGTAAAATAAGTATTCCTGAAAACATTGGCTTGTTTTGAAAAGTGAAAAAAAAATAACCTGGATGAAATTGTTTCTTCTTTTTCGTGAATAAAATCCCCATTTAATGTGATGGCCTTTGTTAACACATTAAACTTTTCTCGACTAAAGCAAGTGATAATAATTCAGCCCGTTGAATTTTTCTTTAGATCATAAAACAGCCATCCTTCAGAAAGATTTAATCATAATTATATTCCCAAATAAATACAAATTACAAAGAGTAAGAAACAGAATTAAAAAACAGCGAAAATAAAACTTTTGAACTATTATTTTTGTTAAATATCGTAAATAATTGTTGCCTTGGCAGTTAATAACTGTGCTCATGAGTTGGCCAAGAGATGGTCCACACTACAGAACTACTTATTAAACTTCAGTTAAATAGGAATACAATGGGTTAAGTAGATATCAATCTTTGTCATAGACTATGAGGCCTGTGTTCCCAAGCTAATAGTATATTCACGTCCTCATATATCAGTATAACTGTAGTAAAAACAGTGGCCGAAAGACAATCAAAAACTTAGAATCTATAGAAACAGCAAGTCAACATAGCAAATTGACTTTGAAGAAGTCACTGGTTGTTGGGTTTTAGGTGCACTTCGACCATATTGCACCGTATATATTGTATCTAAATTTATGTGTTCTCTGATCGACTTCTCTGTTTTCTGGATGAAAAACAACTTTCTGGGAGAAAATACCATGTGACCCTCGCCTGAAACCGATTAACTCAGTCACATTGTGAAAAACCCAGAACCAATCCTTCGTCACTGATGGGATTCCAACTTGGGCCTTTTCTACCCAGTGTGGGAAGGACTGTGTTTATATGTACCGTGCTACCCACGAGGACAGATCATTGATTGGTGTATACTAGGTGAGCAAATCCACACAAGTTTACATTCATTTTGGAATCTGGCAGCAAATTATGCCTCTCAATAATTCGTGTACTGACATTGAGTTCCAAAATGTCGTCCATTTTAACCCACCGTAAACATTTTTTTTAAAACTTTATCATATCCACATCATATCAAAATAGGGTTAATGAAGCACTTTGTATAAGCTTTAAACAAGGTTGTTAACTTCTTTAAATACCGTTACAATCAATTTCGAAGTTTATTCTATGCGAAACTCAGGCGTTTTCATTTGGCCATAACAAAATTAACTACAGTCCAGCAATTTGATAACCATAATTTAAAAAGAAGCAGGTATTGGCTTCAAAAGGCTTCAGTCCAGTCTCTGGATTGGTCTCGGAGCTTTAGAAACGTTCCTAGATGCCTTGGAGTATCAGCATCGATCTCGAATATAATGGCATAGAATCTTCACAACTTGGGTATTATTTTTAAAGAAGATTGACAGCTATCCTAACAACACAAAAAATTATAATAATTCAAAGGATTTCAGTCTAATTTAAAATATGCAGCAAAACTTAGTGAGCCTTGACGTGTTCTATACTACCGAACATTTGAAAGAAAAAATATTTTTTAAACATCAAAGTTTAAGTTAAGATAAGCTGCATTCTCTTGTCCCACTTTCCTTTGTAAGGAGAATCTGGGAGTGATATGTATAGCAAACAGAGAAGTCCAACAGAATAGCGAGGAAAATTATTTAAACTTCGATTAATAATATGCATTCGTAGGCCAACAATAATTCTGACTTGCTATTGATATTTATTGTGTGTATTTAAAGGATAACAGATATTTTTAAAACTTAAAACACAGTCGCAGATAAACAAGCGCGCTCTTAAGGAAAAGGAAGATGTAAAACTGAAAATCCTCTCGGTTTATTGATCCTATTTGCACTTTAGTCCGGGAAAACTATTGATCACTGGATCGCAGCTGTTACCAAATTGTCAACATATTTTAGTCACAGCTGTTAAGTTCTCAGTTGTTACTTAAGTAGCCAGGGAACAACACTTAGATGGTGTCTGAACTAAAGAAATTATAGCACACTTTAACATATAGAGATTAGAGATTTTTGCGAATAAAATGACAGACCTTAGCAGGCGATGATTAACTGAAGTCAGATGGGTTGAAGGTTTTCCTTGATAAATAACCGCTTTTCCTTCACTATGCAAATTCTGGAAGATTTTCAGCGAATGCTATTTAGCTATTAACATACGAATAAAATTACAGATTATGGAAAATTTCTTAATTATTCCGAAAGACTAAAAATCTAATATTTTCCCAGACTGCACGGACTTTTCTAGGAGGTTGGTACCAACTTTGATTGGTATAAATCCTTCAAGACGTACACAAAAGAAGTAACAAACAATAAATTCACACGGAAGACATGATACATCGATTTAAGCAAATGTTTCTAACTAGGATGACCAGTGAGCAAATAACCCGAGTCCCTGAGCAGAGAAGTAGCTACCTACAGTCTTTGAGCCGATAGTACTTAATCCTAAGATTTAAAATCTACGAAAAAATCCAGCTCGATTTGAAGGAATTTTGATTCTGCTGTGTGTAGCGCTTGTTCAAATAGAAAATCGTGCAATATCCAGCATGTGGCGCATCATAGCCTTAGTCGCTTTTGCCCCCCAAAAAATCGAAATCCATCCATCCGTGCATCCAGCATTTCTGAATTAGAACTGTATTTAATTATCGGCCTCTTTTGTAAAGACATGAAAATCCATTAAATCGGTGGAAACAAAACAAAACTAGTCCAAAACAAATTTTGCACAGTTTGCAATTCATCATTTGAGAGTATTTACCGTCTATTTTATATCTTCGTAATTTAACGTGTAATTTTATTAAATTACTTCTTTGTGCATTAATTACGATGAATGAAAAAAAAAAGTACAACACCAAACTCAATTCACTGACTCCAGTCACTTTGTTTGTAATGATCTCAAAAATCTGATTTGTACTGAATAAAAGTATTTCCTTATGGAAATAAACAGATAATAATAAAAAAAAAAAAAAAAAAATCAACCAAATTACTCCTTTAGACCCTCCCTATTGCTGACGCTAACCTCTTGTTTCCTTTCTATCACTCTTTTCTTCTCTCATTTACTTCTTGCTTAAGATCTTTTAAAGTCTTCACAAAGCAAAAGCTAAATAATAAAGAATTGTTATTTAGGATTTAGGCAATCATACGTAAAATATTATTTATATGCCATAGATAGCTAGTTAAAATTATACATCTGTTTCAAAAGTTGAGTATTGGAACTGCTTTCCACTTACTTAGCAATGGATTCAATACTTCGTTTAAGACAATCGTGTTGTTAATTCAGGAGATAATTTTCAGGGCTTGGAGGCATACGACCTAAGACTGTGGGGGCGGTGTAGATACTTCTGGATTTCACAGGATTTGTTAGTTGGTTGTTTGGGAATTCGTAGTGGCTACTCTGATTAGAGTGCATTAGGATTTTACTATATTTGGCTTCCATAAAACGCCCAAGATTTCGGTGCCATTCTTTGAAGTGCTTGTTAATGGGTAGACCACACCATAGTAGACAGTTTTCCAATAGATTAATTGCGTTGTGAAGCCTATCCTATACGAGTTAAATCATTATTGGATGTAGGATATCCGGCATCCTGTATAATGAAACTATTTCTGAAGAATTCAAAAGTGAAATAGTAAGAATAAAGTTTCTACAACATTTTTAGAAAATCACATTTCAAGCTTTTAAACAAACAATTTTCTGGTTTCTTTCCATCAAGAGAGATTTAATTAACCACACCATAAAAATAAAGTTTATTATATAATTTATTATCGCGATCTACGTGGTTAGCTAAGTCTCCCTTGATCGCATCCTGTACTTGGCTTGAAAATAAGTTCTTGAAACTTATTTCATTTGGTAGCTATCCCAGTAAGTGTCCGTTCTTCGTCCAACAAACTTCTGTCAAAATGATACTGGTGCTCAAAAGTGAAGGAATAAACATAAAAACGTCATTAAATTAAAAACATATCATTTAATGTTTTATAATGCATAACCAATAGCTAAATTGCAATCTGCAATTAGAAGTTATGCAAGTGAATGTATGAACCCTGATAATCCACTGAAGCGTACTCTAATAAGGTGAAAGATCTCCAAGCATAATAAAACAAGCTTGCCATCGACTCATGATGAGAATGAAACTTAATTAGTGCTGAGAATATGAATTCTCGTTCTTCCGTAAAGGCTGACCCAAGCTCTGTGAGGAACGGATTACCTCAATGAGCTTACGTCAGCCATCAAAGAAAAATGGAATATAGACTTCGTCAATCGGGATGGAATATGAATTTCCGATCCCTGCAGATGAAAGTGGATCAGGAATCCAAATGAAGATTTTCGGCTCATCAGTGAAGACAACGGTTGTCTATTTCGTTTGTGTCCGGTGGATATGTCGGCACTTATTGAAACGGTCACAGCACAGCCTCCTTCTCATGAAGCTTTCTCTTGATAGTTGCCTGGGTACTCTCCTATAGATTGGGATAGTGCTGAAGGAAGTTTCCGTGCTTTGAAATCTCTGTGACGTCTCGTAGTTAGGGCCGGATAATCGCCACCTTTCGTGGAGATGAAACTAAGAGTTGGGCTAATCCTCAAGAGAAAGTTTATGAGTTTGAAACTGGTTCCCCCAGTCTGCTTGCAACGATGGTAATTACATTCCGTCATCTGGACACTTCGGCCTGATTTTGTCCTACCAAATTCTCTCTATTGCTCTATACTGAAATAATCATCCAATCTTTTGCGCAATTTTCGAAGTGATTGACTCTTGCAATCGATAGTTATCAGATTTGCATGTTGTGACCAGGTATGACTCTTTGTTTACGGACAAAGTGTTTTAATTCATAAATTACGAATATTTCGTTCTATTTTAATTGGTATTTAAAATGTATTTGCGTTTCTGTGTTTGTCCCTTAGTGTTTCAGCACCAGTATATTTCTACATTACAATTCATATTTTTGCAAAGAATAACTCGTCACTTAGTGAACTGTTAGATTTCGATTTTGTTTAAACCTAAACGCTTTCAGATCCTCTAGTAAATTCATTATGAAGTCAGATCTATAGACTGCAATATTACACACGGCGATTTGAAATATTACAAACCTTGTCTCAGTAGGAGACAGGGCAACCTCGTGTGCTAATAACACACTGCAAAGTGGAGACGTGGAGCCCACCAGCATTTGAATGACGTTCGGTCAGATGTTTTCCTTTCCTGCTTGAATGCAGCTGCCACTCCTCAGGTACGATATCAGTCTTGTATACTGATGTTTCTGATTTTTTAAAAAACCAAATTCAATTATCGATAATTAATGTCGAACTAGGGTGACTAAAACACATCCACAATTACGTTAAGAAATTAGATTCATGGGCCTTACTGCACAGTTTCAGCTGTTCACTTTATGTTAAACTATAGCGATGTGTTCCAGCCTCCAGACCTTATGCCATAGAATAAATCGCGAATTCAAAATGAAAGGAAAGGAGAGAAAATATTGTATTACATGTATGCATGCAAATGCTTCAAAGCTCGTGATAAATGTGATTTCCAGTAGCCCTTGATGGCAGCCATATTCTGTTCATCATAAGTGTGTGAATATATATATATCAGTTATTAGCTGTAAATTTTATAACCGAAGAGGAAGAAAGTATTTTTATGTGTGTGTACACCACAAGTAGTGTAAAACGCTTATTCTCCTGGGGGGTACTGGACAATTCCTAGAGACTGGAATGAAATCGTGTATTAAACCTCAACTGTCCAGTTACAGATCTATTATGCTTCCTTTATAACATTTTGAAAACGTTCACATGTGCAGTTTATCTTTAATATTCATGCGCACTGGAATTATTTTCTTAACTACCGAGCCTTGATCACTTCATAAATTAGAAGAAGTCTCGCAACTATTAAAAAACGAGGCTTCAAAACACAATTTAAAAAAAAAAAATTGCAATTTGCTCTCGACTTCCTGTGCTCTTTATCAAGGTGATTATCAAACTGAAGATTAGTTTTTTGTTGTTGTTTTTTTTTTCCCCGAAAGTTCGCAGCGGCTGTTCCCAGTCTGTATTACATCCCTTCCCATATGCCTCCAAACCAACCCGTAAGCTCTTACAGGAGCACTGTGTTCGGCCTAATAAGGTTTCGCCCGCGAATCTATTGTCATAGAGAAAATTAGATGTAGTTACTGAGTCTAGCTCCTATTAGGAGTGATGATCACAGGGCTACTGCATTTAGCAAGTTAAAGGTTCGTCCCAGACCCCACCCTCTATATAAAGCCGTTAACTTTGTGACTGGAGGAGACAGCGTTCTTAAAGAAGGAGAGTTAGCGTCAGTCGCCCACTGATGCTTCTGTTGTTTTTGCCTCCCTTAAGATTCCAATACAGACTTCTATGTCGCACACTGAAATAACTTTTAGTAAGTCTGGCGAGTCTTACTTGTGCCAACAGATAATAGTTTATGGCAGGATTCCTGAAGTATTTACTCCTCCCCTCCACCTACAGTAATTAATCTTAAATTCTTAGCACGCTCTCTTCGATTTCTATTGGACTCTCTTCGCTATTTATGTATAAATTATTAAGACCATAAACTTAACTATTTATTGAAGAGAATAAATGATTTAGCAGTTATCTTACATTCTTCGAATTAAGTAAGATAACTGCTAAATGCTAGCACCGCATCACTTCTTGTAAGGAGGTTCACTTGTAGTAGTAGCAGCAAGAACATAACCAAATGAAAGATCAAAACCTAATTATAAGGATTTAAAGTTCATCTCCCAACCAAACAGATCCATTCCAACAATAATCCTTTGGTACCTTTATAATTCCAAAGTTTCGGATCTTGAATAATGTCTTCCTCCTCTCCTTTGCAACCAATAATTTTTTTTCTGACGAAGAATTGATAGGATGCAAGGAAGTATATAAAAAGATAGCGTCTCTAAGGTCCTCTAAAAATCGAGGGCTTCCTGTACCTAGCACAAATAATTCATTGAATAAAATGGCTCCAATCACACGGAAGAATAATAGAGTTTATCTCCCATCTTTCAGAAAAATGTGTTGGTGACAGTTCACAGCGGCCTGTAGGAAGCGATGAAAAGTGGCGGATTTTTTGAGAGATGGCATCATTCATCAAATACCAAAGGAACTGCGTCTCATTCTACTGTTATCTGATCACCAAATCATAATTTAAAACTTTTCACTGCAAACAGTTCAGTTATTGCAATGAATTAATCCGTTCGTTTTATAATTGGTAAATCTGCCTGTTGGTAACTTGTCGAGCCTCATAAAAATGCCTTCTGGTAACTGTTACCACTTCCACAGACGTATCGGACCACATCTGTTTCCCAAGATTTCGGCTGACACTGATGGATCTGTAATCTCTTGATTATCTCCGTGTGACGAAAGAGTGCAGGTGGTATCATCTGTTCTTGCTGCTACACTAAATTAATCGAAAACCAGCTAAGTGTATTTGTAATAAACACCCCATGCTGATTGCTAGGCCAAGCTATAAGACAACAGTAAAATTTCAGTGTTTTGTTGTCTTCCTGATTAGGATTGATGGTGCGATGAATTCAAATACTTTCTGCTATCCGGACAAACAAACAATAGTAACTGCGTTCTGAGTGTTTTTAAAATTAAGAAAGACAGGCCATACAGGTATCTGTCTTGTTTTCTCTGGTGGTTTCTCCCTATCAAGGGTACATCCAAATTCAAAAGTAATCAGCGTTAGTTTTCAACGAATGACTGCTTCTATCGAGGACAAACACCCTCGGTGCACGGCGTCTCTTTAAAATATTGCTAAAATTAATTAAGGATTTATTTTCATTATTCTTTTGAGTCAGCAAATGATAGTTGAACTTACGGTTAATTCTAATAAAAACTAACTGCCCATTACTTCTCTTGATATCTCCTACACAGACCAGTAATGGACTCTCGCATTATTGTCACAGGAAACAAAGCAAGAAACAAAGCACTGGTATACATCTGAGTTATGAGCCTAATAGTCATGACATAATGAGCAAAGAGAGGTCATTAGAAAGGAAGTTAAAAAATATTCGACCATTTATGAAGAGTTAGATCTCAAAAGAAACAGGCAACTTATGTTGATAAAACGGAAGACTTTTGTGGAAAAAACCACAAAATTCGCAATGAGAAAGGATCCTATCTCAAAGGATCTGTCATGATCCATTGCAGAAAGGAGAATTTTGGATAAAAGAGAAAACGCTTAAAATGCATTATAAGACAATCTTTAAGAAATAAAGTTGGAATTATTCGACAAAAGTTGGCAGTCAACGACTGGCGACTCTCTCGATGCTCTCCGGACAGCTTGCTGGCGGCTGATCGTAGAAGCGGTAACACGGGAGAACTCTCCGTCCAGTCATCACCGGCACACACACCGATGCTCTTAGTACGAAACAGATGCAAGTAAGGATACGGAGACTCCAGGAATTCGTGTCTGGAATGGAGGAATGTCTGAAGTACAAACCAAATTTGAAAGAAAAGAGAAGGGAAGACATTCTGCTCGTTTGTTTCCCCACC
Source organism: Mastigoproctus giganteus (assembly GCF_048544385.1). NCBI lineage: Eukaryota > Metazoa > Arthropoda > Arachnida > Uropygi > Thelyphonidae > Mastigoproctus > Mastigoproctus giganteus. The sequence continues at coordinate 17,296,975 of NC_143576.1, forward strand.
TGAACAGCCAGATAAGACTCCGAAACTTCAATGATATCTAGCGGTCCAAGCATCCTAAACAGCAAACTTCGCCGGGCTCTTGCAACGCGCTCGCCAGGTGCGGACAGCGAATTTTGGAGGAGTCAAGCCGGTAAGCACCCGAGTGCTAATATCGTACCGGCAACGGGCAGATAAAGAAAACAGGAATTCTTAAAATTATGGCTGGAAAGATGAGCGTTGTTTGCCAAATAATATGATGGAGTCGCGATGAAACACTTACATTGTCAGTGCTGCCTCGGCAGGTAAAATACTTCGAGGGAGGAGAAAGAGAAGTACAATGCGCTAAATGGTCTGTAAAGACTCCGTCGGCCTTGTAACGGAGCGTAATGGCAACGTAATATCCCTTACGATAGTGAATGTAATCACTTATGCCGACCTTCGAGTAAGTGAGTGACGTTCCTTTGACGTCAGTAAGGCCAAGTGATGTACTCATCATACCTCACATGTTCTTACGTGGGGCGTCTTTAATTAGAAGTTCTATGTGAAAAGTTGCGCTCACCAACGTGCCTTTTCTTACAGCACTGAGACTAGAGGATCCATGCTGGACATATATTCTCAGTGGAAGATACAGTTGATGTTTTTAAAAATGGTTAGGAAATGTGGTAAACCGTCATATCTTCAAAATTGTTTGTTGCATCCTGTTTACGCATTAAAATCCAAATGCAAACAGCATCAGCTGATTAGGAAAAGAAAAGAGTGGATGGAAAGTTTTGGTACAAATTTCTAAACTGTCATTTTTGAAAGTTAGAACATTAATTTTTAAAGAAGGAAGATCTCTTTGATGCTAAACAGGTCCAATAATATTTTTACGTTCTGTTAAGTTAGGCATGCAAAGCAGATGAGAAGTCCTTAGCGAAGAGTGCGTTACAGGGAACAAAAGTTTTACAATGCCTTTCCTTTTAATGCTATCATATGTTAGCACTAAAAAGAAAGTTATCAACCAAGGTTGGTTAATGACAGTAGTCAGGTTACACCTCTGCAACAAGACCTAAATAAATCATTTGAATGTGTTGAAAAATGGTTTAACAGTGGAAAAAAAACAAGGTTTTGCACATGGGTAGCTGTAATCGTAGATATTAATGCCACTTGGACAGAACCCAGCTCAAGGGAGCAGATAATATGAAGACTTAGGAGTAACATTCAACACTGATACAGTTCTCTGAACACTGTAGGCAGGCAGCTGAGATATTTGGGGTTTTTGTCAATGATATATAGGAGCTTTTGCCAGTAGAGACAAAGATGATCACTCCATTACATACAGCATCAGTTCAGGCGACATTAAAGTATATACAGGCTTGGAAATCACATTTCAGGAAACATGTAGTCCTCTTGGAGAGGGTGCAGAGAAAAGCAATAAGGTTGATTAAGGACACAAGGAGGGGTAATTCTTATTAAAAGAGAGACTTGATTTCTGTGATTTATAGTGCCCATAAACTGGGCATCTGAAGTGGAGGCGACCTGAATACTGGGTTTAAAGTCTTAAAAAAGGGTCGAGTAAATGAAATTTAGAGGGAATCTTTGAAGGCAAAGGATGGTGAACATACATTTGAGCTGATAGGATAATTGTAGAACAGATCGGAAACTTTTCCAATTAGTTAAAGCGTTAGTGTTGGAATGGATTCCCACCTGCTCTTGTAGTGGTTGGAAGTTTATCTAAATCAAGGTGGGATTGGATAGTTGAACTAAATAGGTTAATGAGGTGAGGGTAGATGACAGTGATTACTCTGTTTTGTTTTGTTTAACTGATGTTATATAAGCTTTGTCTCCCTGCATTATTTTTGCCAATTACGGTATTAGAATTGGCAAAATCCTCCCAAGATAGTTGGTGTGCAGAGAGTCTAATAAACTTCAAGGCAGAATTTGATAGTTACTTTTTATCAATAGTGATAGAAAACTAATACTAATGAGTATTAATTTTTCAATATAAAGTTAGTGATCATACATATATCGCACATATATTGAACAGCGAAGTATTCCACCTATTAATTTGAATATTCAATTCCAGTGTAACTTGATTTGAAGGGACAATCTCAGAGCCATAACTAATTCTTATGTATAAGTAACATCTAGAAAATTAGCACCTATAAAAGGTAACCTACATTGTTGAATCAAGTTCAACTTTTATAACATTTTCCAAGCCATCTGCCAAACTCGCATTTGAATCCGGCAGATGGAAGCAACAGTAGAACCAACACTGCTATATTTTGCAACATGTGTCTCCTATGGAAGATTCAAATCTAAATCTACGATGCCTGTAATCTTCTATGGTTGATTCTACTGATTTTTAAGCAAGAGATTATGTGACACTAGAAGGTCAATTGGAAACACTGGCACAACTGAATTAAAGTATTTAAGTTTAAAACGGTCTTAACTGTTCCTTGCATTATATACTCCTCAGAATTATGAAAATTCTAAAAATGCAGTTCCTTTTAACCCTATACCCAATTTTTAAGTTTAAATTGTGGTGATGCTATGTCTCAGTTTCTGTTTGTTATCACCTCTTACTGAGATTAAACAATACACACTATTGGAGAGGATGAACAAGTGATGGTGGGAGATTTTTTCCTTTTTTGCTGAAGCTTGCTTTCTTGCATCATTTGCCACTGCTCAAACTAAAACTAATATTTTCCTTTAACTGCGATTTTGTACTTCAGTCTGACGTTCTTATTTTTCTTTTATGATCTGCGTCTGTTGCTGTTATAAATTTCTAAATACACCTTAGTGGACAGTTCCGGTGCAGCAGCCTATACCTGTTTATAAATCAGAAGGCGGGGTTCTGCAGAACTTTGAAACAGCCAACCTCTATTAAATGTTGACTGTAACACATCGATAAAATCTTAAAACAAATTCTCACGTGGTATAGGTCTTATTTCATTATCTTTTAAAAAAACGAGTGTTTATCCATTTTAAAATGTTGATATCTCGTGTGCCTTTCTATATTATTCAATAAAAAAAACGAAGTATTGTTTTAAAAAGGTTTGCTCCAGATCCTGCCACCATACCTCATAAAAGATGCCAATGCACGCTCAAGAACCCACCATACAGTAGCTAATCCATCAAAGCAAACATACCAATTTTCAGTATTCACAGATAATCGCACCATTAAATAATTATCGCATTAAATTCGCTCGATGGTAGGAATACAAACATATTAGGGTGCGTAGAATGCGAAACTCTCCATAAATTATTGCAAAATGCAGGCGAATAAAACGATTCTTTTCGATGGGATTAAAACTTACAATTGTTAAGGAAAAATATGAAAAATAAGGTGATGCTAGTGGACTCACGCTGATAACAATCTGTGGTGCAACATTTGAGAAAATTCTCACAGGTCACACCTCCGCTGGAGTTTTTCAAAGGCGCGTCCGACAAACGCTGATCACGTTCACCAGCACTATCTATGCAGGTGAGTAGCTATTAACTCATGAAGACCTTCGAACTTGTACTTGTCCAGCCTTTGTAATAGCTGATTATACTTGAAAATAGCTTGAGTGACACCAACTCTTCTTTCGGTATCCATTACGAAGTCTTCTTTCAAGCAGATTAAACTTACTTTTGTAAAGCTTTAAGCATCGCGGTAAATCGTTAGCAGTGAAGAGCATAAGCACAATAGAGTAACACGGCGATTATATAGCACCTACTCAATCATTCGGGAAGATAATGTCACACGTAGGGCTTATACAAAACAATAGGCAAATTGGTCGATTAGGGAGAGGAAAGAAAAGGGATGGCAGCATATGTCTATGGGTATTTTCACTTTGCTTTCGATCTCTTACTTTCAGATTGATCTCAGAATATTAACGAGGTTTGATGGAAATATAGAAAAAGTCAACCAAGTGAGGAATATTCGAGTGAAGTCGAGTTAAACTGGGAAACAGTGTGAGACCGGAAGGTATCCAGAATTTCATGTAAGATACGGGCAAGAAATTAATAAAATTGCTAATTTAACCTGTGAAGTATTTTAAGTACAAAGAAAATAACTCATATGATGATATGAAAACTGATATGAAAATAACTGATATGATCTATGTACCTGCAAAAAGAACAAAAAAAAAAAAAAAGAAAAACTTCTCTATCACTCATACATTCTAAGTCACCATAAATTGGTTATACAGTTCCACTTTGACTTCACCAAATTCTCCGCCTCGACCATTGTGGCAACCGATTAATTCCAATGATCTAAAACACGCTGACAGAAAGAAACTTATGAGATCCAACCGTCTATTACTTCCTAAATTTTGTACTCTTGTTTGTGCCCCACGACTCTCTTTTACCAGTGAAAATATACTACCCTCATTCATTTTACTGATTCCTTACATTTACCTTGAAACACACCTGCTAAACCTCTATCTGGTTGCCCTTCTTTTAACCCTTTCTAGAAGCTATGTACATTTCTTCAAGTGTGGACTCAAGATATGAAAACAATATTCTAAATGCAGTCTCATTACTATCTTATATAAAGGGACAAAGTCATCCTTTTGTACCCTCCTATCCACATATTTACACTGCACGAAAATGTTATGTGACTGAATCGTAATAGTTAAGTCTTTATTCCTGAACCACTTTTAACTCCACACCCCCCATTTAGCTTATTACAAACAAATCTTGGATTTGTGTTCGCAAGGCGCCAAACGTTACATTTAGAAACATTAAATTTCAGTTGCCATTTTCTTGGCCATTTCTGCAATCTATCTAATGAATTTGAAGAAACATGGCCTGATCTAACAGCCATAACTGCCCTTTCAATCTTCAAATCATCAGCAAACGTTTACGACTTCACCTGTACTCCTTCATTAATGTCATCAAAAAAAAAGATGGGAACCAGAAATGACCCGATACTGGCCCACCCAGAGGAAGGAACACTTTTACTACCCTGTCTCCCATCTTATCCATCCTCAATCCAATGACGGATCTTACCATTAATACAAATTTACTCCAGTTTATAATAGCCTTTCACGGGCTACAATATAACCACAAACTATATCAAAAGCTTTAATGAAGTCAAGGTAAATAAGCGGTTTTTCTACTCTTTAAGTGTTTAAATAGTACAAAAGTCTGGTAAGACTTGCCTTCATAAAACCATGATGTAATCCATCAAGGATACCATTCCTATCGGAATGGTCCTGTATTGTACTGTATCCTTAACCACAGACTCCATGACCTTTCCCGTTACTGACGCCAAACTCGCTAGTCTATAGTTTCTCCATCACGCCTCCTTTTGTGAATTCGGAAAACAGTGCTTCTGCAGTTGAGTGGATCGCCCCAAGAGCTTAATGACATCATTAGACATCTCAAACGGGAAAAATTGACATAACGTTTATTAGCATAACAGGATGCATATCATTCACTCCTGGACCTTACCTTCTCCCATCCTTTTTCTCCGAGATTGGTATATCTTAAGTTACCGCAGTCTGACTCCTTGTCACTGTTCCCTCTTCGTTCGAATGGCCTTTCAGCTTTAAAAGGTCGTTGCAAAGTGCAGACACCATAAAGCAGTCAAGAGCGAGGACACAGAAGTACACGTGCTTTGAGTGACCGTGGTTCAAGCTCGCACACCACTAAATACAGTGCACTGCAATTTTTTTTTTTTTTTTTTTTTAATTCTCTCTCTCTCGGCCTGGAGTGTAAACATATTTATTTATTTTAAATTCGACTGACACTTCTGCTGTGCATTCTATAATCAAGTAAGGGGCCGATCTGGTCCACTCTTCTTTTTTGTGTTCGTGTACGAAAAGAATTCTTTTTCTTCATTTCTGTTCTCTTTGCCACAGTGGTTTTGTTAGATATATGCTCATAATACTCAAATCAGCATCTCGTGATAGTTTGTAACTGACCCACGCAATTTAAGGAAATTCTCCACTGGAACAAATGCATTTGTAACTTTCAGGATAAATTTCTAAAATACTTAACATAATAAACGCAATCAAAGGTTTCTTATAGTAGAGATCGAATCTGGGTAAACTAAAACTACTGAACTGTACTAAATGATATTCAGACCAGCAAAACCAGATACTCATTTGCTAAACTATAGGATAGCAAGAGTGATAACAGAACACTAAAAGGTTAATGATATTTGTGTGATCAGAAACACGAATGGTTGTTGAAATTGTAGTATTATAGTACTCTAACATCAGAGTATTGGGTCGAGGGCGGAATTGGGGATTGAAAAACCAGGAGAAATTTCTGCAACATTGCAATTTTTTTTTAAGATTAATTTTTCGAGATTGTGATTGGACGGAAGGCAGATGGCAGCCCCTTGATACACTTTTATAACAAAGGAAGCAATTATTAACAATTTGCCTCTCTGAAAGGTAATACCCATAGAAGCATCTTTAGAAATCCCAAACTGAATATTACTAATAGCATCAGCCAATAGTGCAAGGAAGCCATACGCTTTGCTGCACCAGCCAAAAATCAAATAGTAATAAATATATAATAAAAATTAACAATAAAAGTAGCAGCGTGGACAATAGCACACTATGTCTTTGAGTATACCGCAGTTCAATCCCATGACCGTTAAATACGGTCGATCTACCAACCCGCACTGGACCAGCGTGAAAGATTATGGTCCATTATCCTCAACATGGCTTGTCGAGAAGGCCTCCATCCTGCAGTGGATTGACAATGGTTGCAGATTTGTTTATTTATAACGGCCTCCGTAGCAGAGTGGTCAAGAGCGAGAGTGCAATAGCACGCGCTCTTTGAGCAGACCGGGGTTCAAGCCCCTAACTGCTAAATACGGTAGATCTGCCAACCCGTACTGGACCAGCAGATTATAGTCCATTTCCCTCAACGTGAACCGTTGAGGAGGCTTCCATCCTGCAGTGGATTGATAATCGCTCCAGTTTACCTATATACATAAAAGTTTAAAACAACCTACAGTGGTAAGTTATTCCAGTAATTAACAATTAAAAATCTAACAGTAATTAACTTCCTTTTAGCACTAGCTAAAAGAAATTATTACAATCCAGTCTAAACCTTTTTCCCTTATAATTTGAATTTATGGTCGCTTTTGTGGTATCGTTTACAACAATGATAATTTCGCCTTCATTAGTTTTACGGTCCCCTCTTAGAGCCTTATGGACCACAATCAGCTTCCACTCCTCTAAGGTGCATTGTTACCAAGCTCTGTATCCCACATAATCATTATTAATGTGGCCGCCCTTTTACAGATCTCACCATTCATACTGCCCGTCTTTGGACCCTTTCAAGAATTTCTAAAGGTCTCTTCAATCGGGGATGTAGTTAGCCAATTTCAGGCAGAGGGAGTAAAGTTTCCCCGCAAGTTATTCTGGATTTTTCAGCCCGCACAACAAAATTAGCATGTTAACACGCATTTCTACAGACATGATACGCAACGGAGCAGTAGAGTTTAAGTCACTGATAAAAATCAACAACGATACAACCTCATTATCTTCACAAGAAAATGTTCGATAAATCACCTCTAAGACACCATCTGTCTTCCTTGCCGCCTGAGAACTTAATGACCACTCTTATAATAACTTCCAAATCCCTCTCGTCCTCTAATGTTTTTAATTCAATCACATCAATTTCTTGCATTAAAACATAGTCGCCACTTTTCTGACCATTCTGGAAATTAATCTGAAACAATAACAGTGGTCCCAAACCATCCTGTGGAAAACCAATTCTAAACTAAGTGGGGTCTTCTAAACTACAGACTAAAGTTCATAGTTACCCATATTTTTCTTAGAACTAACTTTATGTATTGGCTAATGAATTTCTCCAAAGTCCAATGATGCCATCATAATTAACCTTACATGGTTAAAGGAACTCTCGCCGCCTCCCTCAAAATTATTAGGTATATTCCACCAAGGCTCCAAAGTTTTTTTAATGAACTATGTGCTGTAATTTCAATATCGCTAATTTCATCCTGCTCAGGCTTACGCGCACATCTCCTCCTATGAAGAGTCATTATTCTGTACAGATCAATGGGATGTACCTGTTCAATTCATTTAGTTTATGTCAGATTTTTCTACACTCATATTACGCAAGGGTCAAATGGAAATCGCTTTTTCTTCTTTCTATTCACACGTGAAAAAACTCCAAAGGAGTTTTTTTCACGTATGGGATACTTGCCCCTGCTGTTTGCTCCCTTATCCAGTGATTTCTCATATACAGCCCCGCCGTCCTAATCTTAACTGTTGTACGATTATTGATCAACTTGTAGCTGTTGTAGACTTTAGTATTGCTCTAACTTTCCTATGCCTTCTTTTTTCTGCCCCATCAGGCCCGGCCAGCTTCCATTAAACCTCCCTCTGCTATCCCCCAGTTGATAGAGACCATGTAATGTCTTAAAACGTCAATGTCTCCTTACCTGAAATTAAAGCCCGTTCCTTGTCTTTAACAAGTGCAACCTTTTTCTTCACTTTCCAACTAAGGACTGAGTGATCACTTCCTGCTAACAGTTCTTGTACTGTGATCTGGTTCATGGGTGAATGATCATATCTAGAATATTCTTACCCCCCCTCGTATTTTCTTCAACGTGCTCACACAAGTAATGTAGTTTGCTTAAGAATTTTGCCCCTCCACAGTGAGTTTCCGTCCCACTTGCTCCAATCAATAAAGGGAAAAATTAAAATCGCCCACTCACACTTGCTCGCCCACTCCACCTGCATGTAGTAGCAGAAAAAGGGAGCGAAAGGTGCATTCTTTTCAGAACAAATATGGGGATTACAGTGATCGACTTTATTTGCATGATCTTTTAAAAGAAGCTAAAGGTAGATCTGAGATTAGTGAGAAGAAAGAATGGTTGGAGACAGCGATATTCATTAACAACAGGACCATATAAATGTATTTCTTTGATTTGGGGGGGGGCAAAGGTTTAGCACAAAGACTTCGCTGGTCAACAAATATGGTTTATTCTATACCACGTGTGTAGAAGGGTGTGTGCTCACGCCGATTTTCGTGCATATTATGAGCTTAAAAACTCTGAATAACTCATGAGGAGGAACTGTACTCCCTCCGAATGAGATCGGCCTCAAATAAAGAGTTCCTTCAATATTCAACCCAACTTTTCCAAACAAGTGACAGGTGGCAAACCCTCAATGCTGTCAGTTTTAGTAAAGCGTAATATATAAAATGAGCGACAACTTTTCAGTTAAGTGCTTTTCATTTGCATACAATTAAGACAAAGAAAAATTAGAATCCTTGAAAACCTCGTATAAACCAGAATATCATTCAACACACACGATGTGTTGAATGACACTACAGGTTTACATAAGATAGATTTCATGTCACAAAATCAGGCCATTCACATAATTATTACGTTGCTCATTCTCTCGCCGTCCAATGCAATGAAGCCCGGTAGAGTTCGACTTCTCTACTTAGCAGTTACAAATGTCTTTAAAAATCTTAGTAAACAGAATCATGGACAGCGAATAATGAAACTCTTCAGAGATGCGTGCTCATTTGTAGTGTCATTGGCGAAACTCCTGGCGATTTCCCCACATACCATAAATCTGTGACTTATATCGAAAACAAATTGGTTTCGTTTTGTCAAAACTGAGATTTGCTTAGCCCATCACCGAAGAAGGATGAATATATTCTCTCTCTCAATTTTATTAGACACGAAGCTTCTTAGAATGACTTCCTAGAGTAGTTTCTTTTATTAATTTTGAACAGAATATGGAACACATCAGCACAGGTTACCAATTGAATTTGCATTGCACGGATATCATACAATCAAGGTAAACCTGCTGCATCTTTCTCTCCCTACAGTTTTCTTCTTTGTTCATTCCGTTCTGAACAGTCTATCCGTTAATTAACAAGGAAGACTTTTCTTTCATAAATAAACCCAACGAAGATTCGTGTTTTACTTGAAGCACTGATTGGTGTAATTTGTTTCTTCTATAACCATGTACAGAAATGTGGATTTTAGTTAAAACGTACAGCTCAGTAGTACCTCTGCTACGTACATGTAGGTGAACTTATCATCACCACGAAGGCAAAAAGTCAGTTTAAAATTGTACGCAATATATTCTACAACCCTCTTACACTATCATCTCCTCTCCCTCTACAGTTTCTTTCCACCAACATCTTCCAACTTTTCTATTTAATGAAATTACACATTTATGAATGTTTGTATCATTCATGGCCTGGATTTTGTTTCTTTCACCAATGCCAAATAGCTTACGTCTATTTGACAACAGATTTTTAAACTGTTTTCTGACTTCCAGAGAGGTTACGCAGAACTGAATAAAAATTCCTGAAAAGGCAACTCTGCGTAGGTTCCTAAGGAATTTCTTTCGTCTTCATCTCAAAGAAGATTTCGTTTCTTGTTTTTGTGACTTCCGATTCGTTCAAATTTTTGTTTTATGGTCAATACTTGTATCGAAGATATAACATTTACTAAAAGCTATCTTGACTCGTTCAGTTATTTCCGGTATTCGAACGATCACACACAAAAAGAGGGATGGAAAGTTGATCATAAGCAACATTAGTTTACACAAAGCAGAACACAGATAGCACAATACTACGTTAAGTTTCAATGTGGGTTGACTTGGTTCTGGACAAGAATTACTTAATAAAATGCAACCATTCGAGTGTTATGATATGGATTGGGACATTTCGGTGACCTGGCCAGCCCGGAAAGTATATTTAGATAAAACTTTTGAAAAAAATGAAAAGATAAAAAAGAAGAGTTGCTAAAATAGGATGTACTTAATAACTCCAGCGTCATTTCTGTCTTACCTGTTGAATTTGACCTTCGTATTTTGGTTTCCTTCCTCCAACTGCAAGAGTACTCCACACACCTTCCTTCGGAACATCAGAAAAGGGCCCATTTCGCCACTCTCTCTTCGCACCCGAATGTTACCGGTACACAAATTCCAGCTTGGACAAAATTGTCCGCGTCTCAGCGGGTATCTCATCACTATCAGACTCTCCTTGCACGTGCAGCTTTCTCCTTGTAGCTCGCTCTTTCTTATCGTTCACCTCGGCTTTTCCGCTTAAAACGGCGTTTTTCCTGAAGCGGGCGTTCAGGTAAGGAAAAAAAAAAAAAAAGGAACACCTGATCAGCTAATCAGGGTAATTTGCATGTGCGAAAAGCGAGGGTTTCCTAAACCAGGTGGCGAGAGCTTCATCTTGGGGGTCCATACTCTGGACTACAGCAGGGATTATTATAAGGACATTTGATGGTAAGGAAGAGAGCGATAGCGGAAGTTTCTGTGGAGATTTTTGTCGCCTGGTAGGACTGCTTCGCGTATTCGGATCTCAGACTGCTGAAACTTAATTGCGGCTTGAATCATCTCGCAGTTTTATTTAAAAGCCAGTAGTCTTCCTTGAATGTTTAATTATTCCCTACTAGGGTGTGTGAATAGAAGGGGAAGGAGGTCAGGTCAACACTTGTGTTGACCTCACACGTATTAGGCTTATTTAAATACGAATGGCTGATGCATTATAAACAAGAAACTGCCAATTATTAAAATAAATAGCGACAAAGGAAAATATTGAACAATATGGGTTGTTACGTATCTTCAATCTGAGTGAATAAATAAAAATCCATGAAAAAGTTTATCCACTGCGGAGAGAACATCAACTTTAGATTGTCATTATAATTTTACACAATGATTATATGAAAATTCCGCATTCGCAATTATAGATTTATTTTACAAAAGGGTGGAGTTATGCTGGTTGCGCTTCCCTCGGAGGTAACACAGTGGTTATAAACACTGTCCAAGCTGCCGGGAAGAGCCTTGGTACAAATCCCATGATACCAAAAGCTCAAAATGCTCTTTTTATACCATGGACGAAATTAGCCAGTTTCGGGCAAAGGTAGTCCTTTTTTTTTACTCCAGGAAACTTTTTTTAATTCCTGAAAACCTTATCACAGTCTGTACTCAGAGAAATGCAAATTAGAACTTACAATTTAATCTCTTTGCCTTCAGCTCAGGAAATATAGAATCTTTTGTGGATCAATTTTGACAAAGTATAATTTGTTTATGAAGAGCTTATGGCGCAGTTGAGAAACGAATGTTTTAATTTTATTCTTGTGAAAATTGTTTTTTCTCCCAACCAGGAAACATTTTGCGCTCTAGGCAACGACGTAGACTAACGTTTGCGTTGTAATGAAGTAAAATGATAAAACAAGAAACTGCTACAATAGATGGGTTGAAGCAACTTTACCAGTTGCTTCAACTCATCTATTGTAGCTGTTTCTTGTTTTATCGCATTAAAGAACCGCTATGAAATATTGAGACTATAGTGCAATTATATCAGAGAACTTGTTTACTCCTACTTCCTGCAATGTTTCCCAATGTCCAGAAAAGACACTTGCGAGTATTACTGCACAAGAATATCAGAAGGCAGTTGCTAATGGACAAAGTGCTAGACATCTTATCAGGCTAGCAGATCAGGTTCAACTGTCGCCTTCTTTAATGGTTCTCGTAATTTCGGAATAGAATATGGAGAAGGAATGACAAAATATTAGCAAACCGATTCAAAACACTACTTTGATTAATGATAAGAACCTTTCTGTTGATATTTCTGTGCTCTGAATGATTAAAATTATGGACCCATTGCTGATTCTATAAAACATTCTTTTGGATTAGAACATAAATCAAATCAAAAGAACCGAATACTCCTGTTGTTAACGTGTACATTTGTAGATAAAGATTGTTATAAAAGTTATATGAAAGATCAGTACTAGAGTTGGTGGAACAGGTTTTGGTGTGGTAACTCTTTGATTTGGTTTCGTTAATATATTAGATATGCATAAAGATGAGATTTTTATAGTGGAATGGTACAAAAGATCATGTTGATCATGTTTACACTCTGTCACCGACTGCCAAATATCACGAGTTGATCATTAAGTTCTTGGGGCACTTCTCTTCTGTTCAGACAGAGAATACGCGCCAAAATATAGGTAGTCATTATTGCTCAACTGAAAAGCTATACTCAAAAAATGGTAAGAACTTATATGTCCACAGCCAATGCCCGCTGCCTAAGGCACATGATCACTTTATTAACTGATCTTTCTGCAGTTTCCAAGCATAGGCCTTGATCATGAAAACTGCATCTGAATTTCAAACAATTTTTATTCCCAGTTTATTAACTGATCTTTCTGCAGTTTCCAATATACATACGAGATCATTCGTATATGGTTGACCCAGAATATAACTCGGTATTTTCTCTACAAAAACTTCTTCTGCTCCCAATTCTTCGTTTCATTAACTCATAAACAAACGCTTGAAGGGAAAACTAATGAAATATTTCAATTTCTTATTTTGTTTCTAACTAAGTAGAGTACACAGCGAATATTCTATTCGCGATACCCACCAAGAAACTCTGCAATTAAATCTCTCCGAACCAGTAAGACAGCGGCAAATTCAGAGATCATGTTTACGCTCTGTCACCGACTGCCAAATGTCACGAGTTGATCATTAAACGAGTCGCCTTTTGTTCTGGTTTTATGGAAAAGACGATTACTCTTTTGTTGCTTCTGAAATCCCCGATTCAATCCCTCCTAGAAGCCCAACCCGTTAATAGTGATTAATTCTTATTTAGCCGAAAATCACTTGTCTTTCCAGTCGTCAACGCGTTTGCCAGAGAATCAGCGACTTAACTTGATTAATCCAGCGTTCATCGTGTCTCGAAATGTGTAAAATGAAACGCAGCTCGGACGCAACGTTAACGAGGATACCGGCTTCGCACTAATCAGTTCAAATTACGCTACAGAACCCATGGTCCGCGATAACTTATTGTTTGTTCTTCGCCGCCACTTTTCCATACTCCCCATTACTAGCACGCGCTCGCTGCACCCTTGGAATACTAGTAATCCCAGCCACCGGCCTAGTGCTGGAATTATTGAGTTATAACGCGGGTCGGACAACGTGAAATTGTGTTACTCTTTCTCAGCGTGAGTTAAGCCCAGTCGCTGTAAGGAAGGCTTCATCTACGATTGTACAGTCGGGACCACGTCGTTTTCCCGCCTCTGATCGACTGCAGGAGCGGCGTTTTCAGCTTGACGGCAGCCAGCGTTGGGAAAGAGTTGATCGGTCGAAATTCTTTATCCGCTTATGTGGGACAATGAATGCTGTAATTTGATTCGTGTACAAATTCATTTTAATCAAGCTCCATAAACAAATATGCAAATTTAAAAACCGTTATGTAATTTCAGACTTTATCACACGATTTAATGCAATCGGAAATGCAAAGAGTATAATATACTGTCCATATATTCACATTTCTGCTTGTCATATGTCATCACAAAATCCTCATAAAAATTACATCACACTTTGGACAAAAACTGCCTTAAACTCTTCCTAAATCAACAGGTGTTTTAAGAAATTAAACAGATGGAGGATCTACAAGAGCATCGCATACAATTTTTCGCCTCGGTTGAATGGCTGGAGATTTTTGTGAAATTCCAAAGTTAGCGAATATGATTCCAAAAAGTATTCTGAAATACAGGTTCTTGGTGTAATTAGGCATTATTAACATTGAAAATGATGAGAAAAAAATATCTTCAGCTTTGATGAGTGCATTCCGACGATTCTGAACCTAGGACCTGGTGTACATGGAACTCTGCCAGCGAAATAATGTACCGAACTTATTGAAAATAAGCTGGACTATCATAACTTAAGCATTGAAAGAATTGTTTTGTATAGCCATCGATGGTGCATCAATGATGAAGAAAGTTGGAAGAACCATCGATCAAAAACTATGGCACATGGAATCTATTTTACTATTATTGTCGTTCTCCTTATAAAAAACCAAAGCAAACGGGTGTGACTTTATCAGCTAATGAAAATCCATCTGAAACCAAGTGACATGAGTACGAGATTTATTCCAAGATTAGAATATATCGGATTACATTTAGTGTATGGCTAGCCTAATGACATTGGTTGATTTTTTAAATGGTACTGATTATGAACTTACAGATCAATTTGGATTGGATTGCTTCCACCAATAAACAATCAGAAAAGTTGTAAAACTCTTCTTACTGACAAAAATAATGAAATTCTCCAAAAATAAGTAAAAGCTGAGAAGGACAGAACTTTCATTATCCTTGGACTTAAAAACTCGATGGAACAATTTGCTGGTCATGCTTGAACGCTTCATAAACTAAAACATTGTGTTCAAAATCATCAAATAATT
Source organism: Mastigoproctus giganteus (assembly GCF_048544385.1). Lineage (NCBI taxonomy): Eukaryota > Metazoa > Arthropoda > Arachnida > Uropygi > Thelyphonidae > Mastigoproctus > Mastigoproctus giganteus. The sequence goes on from NC_143576.1 coordinate 17,312,131, forward strand.
TGGATTAAGATATTCATATCGGCGAAGAACAATTTCATTAGTTTTACAAATAACATCTTTTCTTTGTGGAGTTAGGTGTTGCTACTTTACGCAAAGCTGGTACCAACTTATTAACAGCTGATAAAGTTACCACATTCATAAGTTATGCATCAACTTTTTTTTGAGATTGTTTTATGCATGAAAAGCAGAATAAAAAGCTATAAAAAAGTTTACATTTTACATAAAATGTAATAACAAAATCGGTATTACAAAATTCCATGATTATGGTCCGTTATTTTTCAATCTATAATTACAATCCATGATTCTAAGGCTCAGAAATTTAATTGTTTGTAGGTTCGTTCCTTTTTTTTAGTATTCCTTGACGCATCAAGTAACCTTTGCTGTGTTCATATTGTATACCATTCATATAACTAGTTAATCCATTCCTGAGTTCTGGGATTTTCAACCAGCGTAACATGCATATCGGCCGGTGGACATGCGCTCTTATACATTAAACACCTGTTGGCCACAACAAGAACTCCAAAAAGATCACGTGGGAGGGGAACATGGGGGAAGCATTCTCTTGAATGTTCACAAATAGAGAAATTCTTATGTTATGTAGACTGAAAAGCATTTATGCTAAAAGATTTATTCTTAGGACAGAGTCTTTCATAACTAATAGCGAACTTGTCTAATAACATGAATGAAAGTCTCAAAGGTATCACGTGATACTGGCTAGATGAGACATACAGGAGGATGACCTAAATTAAACTCAGCCTATATAAGTGGAGAAGGCACATTGCTATTCATGCGGAAATGATTCCTGAAATAGAGTACAGGCAACCCCCGTATAACAGGGTACTTCTACAACACGGTTTCGCTCTAACACGGTTAGAGAATTTCGGATAACCTCGCATAACACGGTATTTTTGAGATTTTGTGCGGGGAAAACTCTGCTATTATGCTGGATATAATTTTTCAACACTTCCACTCGTTTTGAATCCTCCCTAGTCAAAAAAAATTGAGAAATCCGTGTATTTTATTTTGTTGGGAAATTTCCGCGTTACATTCTGTGCTATTGAACTTGTGGAAAAATCTAGATTTCAAAGTTTTATTACTATTGAACAACACACCAGGCCACCCAAAAGATTTAAGAAATCCAAACGTTGAAGTTATGCTCCAACCACCACAGTTGTACTAGGTTAATAGAACTTCTTTCATTATGGCATTATATACACCTTTAAAACTCATTCCATCAGAAAATCGTTTCAATGGATTTTGGAAAAAAAATAGATTCCGAATCTATTGAAGTAATGGAGGCATGGAAACATTTCTCAATTGTGGACTGTATCACAATCATAGCTTTATCGCTGAAAGAAGAAAAACCGTCAACGTTAAATGCGTGTGGAAAAATGAATGGCCAGAGTGAGTTCATGCAAGAAATATGGTCGAACCTGCAGAAAACGGAATGGGAGTGATAGTAGAACTCGGTACGCCGGTAGGAGGGGAAGGTTTTGATGATATGACTACTGAAGCCCCCGTGGGTAGCACAGTTGACAGAATGGCCATCCACTCCACACCGGGTGGAAAGGACCTGAGTTTGAATCACGTCGATGACGGGAGGAATTTATGGATATTTTTCACTCGGGTTTTTCGTCCAGCAAAACAAAAAACCGACCTCAGCACACACGCAATTTATAGACAATATACGCAGAGTAACATGGTATTAGTCTCAGATGCTACTAAAAAATGAAAAAAGATAATTACCGAAGACGTTCAAGAATTACTGGTAGAAAAAGAGGCTGGCGAACGGATTTGGTGGAAATGGCATCGGAGATAAAACCAAATCAATTCAGAGGATGATAGAGCAGATAAATTCTAAACTTCCAAATTTTACACTAAAAAGCATAGGAGAAGGCATAAAGTTAGCCGAGAAATTATAACCTTATTTTTGAATGAAAGGAGCCCAAAGTTCAAAAGGGACCTTCAAAATTCCTTAGTTCCATACGATGAAATTCAAAAATTTATCAAGCAAAAGCCAACAAACCCAGATTGCTGATTTTTTAAAGAGAGCAGAAGATACACGAAATCTAGAATGGTGTATTTTTGTTAGTTTTATTAACATTTTGTTAACGAAATAGTGTATTTTTGTTAGCTTTTGGAACGTAATCTCCCTTTTTGTACTTTTTCTTAGTCCCCTATAAAACAGTTTCACACAACGACATTTTATAAGACCCTAACAACCGTGTTATACGAAGGTTACCTGTACTTCCTTTGTCACCACTGTCATTTGTATGCAGTGACTAACATAACTGAAAAGGGGAATAATTAGGGATGACATTCTTCAAAGCAGTAACCACTTAATCAACTACTGTTTGAAATCTACTGACGGAATGAAGAACAGTCACAAGTGATATTCCCTTGTAATGGTGAAAATGTTGTCCATCAGATCTACAGGTGTGTTTAGAATATAACAATAGACGATATTCTTCAGATATCCCCATAGCCAAAGGGCAAAAGGAGGGCGGATGGAGAGGTTGGTGAATGAGGAGGTCACTTGCAGCGAAAACATCTGTTAATTATCCGGTTATATACAAAAACTGTAGTCGGCAGCTGTTTGACAGAAGTCGCGATATGGAGAGGGATTACTTCTTGCATGAAGATGAGCTTCTCCAAGTATAAATCTCTCAACCAAAGAGGTTATCCACGGGCCTCTTGATAACTTCTTTAAAAAGAAGTAATTACAGACGAACTAATAACATGGTGAAATGTTCATTCTAGTCACTCATTAAAACCCTTCAATGGAGCATAACTTTATGCAAGGATTCGGGATTTAACTGTTCATGAGCGAAAAGTTACAACTCAAGTCATTCTTTCAGCAGGGTATGGCGGCACTCATCGACTGTTGCTACTATGTCCTCTGGAAAGATGCGGTGGCAACAAAAGTGATGATTGCGAGTGATTTGTCTGGATAGTACCGAAAGATGTTCGCATCTCTCTCTCTCAGCATATTTAACTTTTTCTTTTGGAACACTGCTCATTGCTGCTTTAAAATCATTCTGCGATACCTGCTGTTATACTACCAAAGCAACATTGTTGTTGTTGTTGTTATTATTTGGTTTTTAGGAGCATTAGCAACTAAGGCCATATTGCTCCACAAAGCAATATCGGAAGCAACAATAATATTATCTATGGATTTACTGTCTACTCCTGACACCAATGAACTGTGGCTTCTAACTCGGTAACCACTATTCTAATCTGGTCTTCAGCACAGTTCAGGATTTAACTGTGCTGAAGACAACTGTGGTGATATTGCTTTCTGCACAAATATTTCTCCAACCTAATTTTGATAAAAGAGCTTACATAGAAGCCCATAATCTCATAAATAATATCACCCTTTATCGCATCTTTCCTTTCTAGCTATGGTAATCCGGGAAACTGTACTAACGATGCATACTAGAGACAGTATTGTAATCTGGAGCTTGCTTGCTTACTTCAACATTTTTCTGTAGGAAAAAAACCAATTCAGCAAGAAGTTTAGTGGTGATATTTATATTCACCAAAAACCTTAAATTGCAAGTTACTATCAAGCCTCCTAAATCCGGCAAATCACCCAAGATTTGGTAGGTTTAGTTACCGGTTGTATGGTGCATCAGGATCATAAGCCCTACTGCGCTGTGGGTATTTATGCATATGTGTGTTCTCAAGGGCCGATTTGCATGTTGTGCGAACTGTAAAAGCTGGATAGCTCACCGACAAAACCGTACTCCCTTCCCCTGAAATCGGCTAACTACAGCCTCCATTCAGAGGCCTTTATGAATTTTCCGGTCTCCAACAAGATTCGAACCCAGCTCTTGCCAAATAAGTGATAAGTTGCTTTCCTCCACCCCCTCCAAGATTATTTTGCCACCACCTCTCTTATTTTACTTTTAAAACTTTCACATAGATAGACAGAAAATTAAATTTTGGAAAGACTTGTTTAAAGACACGTTCTGCTTCTTTAAACAACTTAAAAGTGAATAGATGAATCAAAAAAGGTTTTCTGAGAGACTTTCCCACCTAGACAGGCGACTTTCTCCGGTTAAGAGCCCCTGAAATAAGGTAACCCACTAAACATATTGTTTGTTGAATACGTTTACAACTTTTAGTATGTCGATTTTAAACTCCACTACAGCGACAAATTTCATTCAACTGTATTTGCCGATATTATTCTACAAATAAAGTTTTCCAGAGGATTTGGTCGTTCGAAAAGCATACACAAGTCACCGTCTATTGTGCAAAAGACTGTACTGACAAAGACACTCGAAATTTAGACTTGGGTGACGCAATTCTGTGAAACTTTTCCCCCAACTGTACACAGTACGATATATTTTGGATTACATTAAATGTACAGTACCTATTTATTTGCCTGTACAAAAAGTACTTTGTGCACACTGTCTTTCTCTTGGAGAAAAGGTACACTTGTATACTATTATAAACAATAAATTGAAGTACAGAAATAAAGGATTTTTTTGCTTTTCTTATGATTATAGCATGGCTATCTGAAACGGGAAAATGTTTAAGCCCAGGAAAGGATTAGGTCCTGAGGTTGCTGGATTTGGAAGGTTCGACTGTATGGCGTTTTGTTTACATCATGGCACGTACTATGTTCATCATCAACCAAATAAGAAAATAATGTTTCTATTTATTTACATTGTAAGGAAAAGAAACTTCATTTTAACTCAAATACTTAAAAAGATTGTATTTCTAGACAGAATTAAGTTCCTCTCATTATGTCATAATATATGCTTGCTTGTGTTCATTTTCTTTCTAAACCGAATAGCACTTCTAGTGACAATTTTGAACATTAATGAATGGTGAGGAGAGACCTATGAGGTCTCCTGGTGACTAATGAGACAGCTAACAATTTTAATGATTTACTAAGCTGTACTTATTCTCATAATAGTACAGTATTTCCACAAGAGTATTTTACAATCTTTTTTAACATGGACCGACAAACCCAGCCAGTATATTTCTGAATCCTTAGCCAGAACAACAATGATACGAGTCGGTTAAGAATTTATTTGTTGTTTTAGGAGGGATTTTTGGCACATTGACCGATTTGTATACTTTGCAGACCGAAAAACTCGGAATAAGTTACAGGCAAAACCTCTTTCCAAGTGTAAGGGAAGGGGAAAGTTCTCAACCCATCTCTTACACCCAACTCTCGAAATCTCATAATAACAAGGCCTTTCGTGTAAGCATTCCTTAAGTTGGTAATGATCACTAAAATAATTACTCTAAACTTGCAGGGCTTATGAGAAAATGTACTCATAGAATAAACTATAATACGAGGGTTGTTGGATAAGTTTATAGCCCAGCATCGGAGTTAACTGGAAGCCATGGCAACAGCAGATATGTGAACAGGTCAGCTTTACTGGCAACAGCAGATATGTGAACAGCACTTTCAGTCAGCTTTACTTGATTGCTTCTCTTAGTTTGGTTAATAAATTAGCACATACTGTCCGTTTGGAAGATGACCTACTACTGTCCTCCCTTCTGCATCCAAGAATACAGATGCGTGACCTTGCCTGATGACACGGACTTGGCCTTCTTTGGAGGTGGTGACTCATCATGCTTCCATTGTTTTTGTTGCAGTTTTGACTGTGGTTGGTAGGGATCAAGCCATGTTTCATCCATAGTTAGACAAAAGTTTTCGCGATCTGCTTGACAACGAGAAAAAAGTTACTTTGGAGTTTTGTATCGAAAACAAAAGGTGAAGAAGCCCAACGTGCACAAATTTCTGTCATTCCTAAATCATTTTACATAATGTTTGCACCCATTGAATTGCGATTTCCGATGTGCCTACTACTTCGATTCTCGCCGGTCATACATCACAATGTCATGAACTTTGATGTTTTCTGGCGTGGTTGCTGTTGGTGGTCCGCTGTTCATCTTTGATACTGGTTCTGTCACTCAGCCACCCAACTTTTTAATATTTGTATATGATGAGACAACTCCTCCTAATGTACAAGTGTTTACTATGTCTTCATGAATAGCCTTACTCGATATTCCCGTTTTGTAAAGTTATTTTCATACAGCTCGATGTTCAATTTTTTCATTTATACAGAATCAAACTTCACTGATCTTAAAAAAAAGTGTTGCAATTTATGAATTATGTGTTCATATAATGGTTGAAATTATTGAAACAAAATATACAGTTCTCCATGCTACCAGAAACTGAAAACTCCTCCTATGCTTACTTGAAACAATATCAGAAATCTCATTCCGAATGCATTGCGTTATTGTATGCGAAATACTAGCGATGGATGATCTCAAATGTGAAGAAGTGTACCTTGGACATTGCTTAAAAAGACAACTCGTGGAATGGAGGTGCACACTAGTTTGGTCTTTTTTTCTTCGTCTATTTATGCACTAAATTCGCAGAGTGGAGAATCTGTCAGCGTATTCTAAGGCAGAAATATTATTGAAGAACCAATGAACCACGCACAAGGAAGCCAGGACACTATTCAGCACAACTGTAGACATTGGCTACTTTAGAAAGGAGAGTGAACAGAATTAGTCAAACCTCTACAAGCTGGTATAAAAATGACTCATGTATAAAGATCACCGATAGTGACCCAGTGAAAGATTCTGTGATCCAATGAATCTTATTTAGCACTTTTGCTGTGCCGATGGAACGGAGGTGGCAATCCTGCCATAAATTGTGTACCACACATACCGATGCGGTATAAAAATGATGCACAGTTGAACTGTTGTGTACATTTGATGATTGCAGACCCACAGTTGCCAGACCTAAATTCAACTGAGAAACTCTGGATGTTTAAAAGGAGAATCTGTTTGCTGAATAATTTACCTTGGAGAAGATCCGAACTCGCGATGCAAAGAAAGTAAATGTTTTACCACATCTTGGCCACATTACGGATGCTGCTGGGATCCTTACTACGACTTATGCACATTGTCAACACACAATGTTCCTAAATTTCGTACTTCGAAAAAGTTTCTAATATTCTGACACGTGTGTGTACGTGATTTTTCTGAAATATCAAATACTGTATAATCAGTTTCGTGGAATACAGTATTTCCGGCAAACTATTATTTCCAACCATCGGCGCCATGACTGGATTACGCAAGCGTACGGATACCGCTGGACAGTGCCATGAAAATCATTAGTATACAACGACGTTCTTTAAAAGATCGTGGGGGGTAGGGAATAGTGTCGAGAGCCATCAATCAACAAGGGGGTGGTAACCACACCTTCCGTTCTTCTATGTCAGCAGGTACACAGTTTGCGAGTCGCATGTGGAAGAGAGAGAGATGTTGGCACCTGTCCCAAATGTTGCCTCGATCCATAGGTGTTTCTGACGTCATCACCCTCTCCTTCCGAGTTAGGGTTAAACCCACTTCTAGATGAGAATGAAAATGCATTCAGAATGAAATAACAGCCTTCTTTTGTAATCACCAACGTGTTGATGCTCGTTAGTTTAGAAAGGCAGCTACAGTGAGAATATCATTATTCAGGAAGGGGTGTCGCAGAATTTTTGTTCATTAAAGAGAATTTAGCTCAGACCACAAGAGACAGCAACGCCAGTCGACTTTAAAGGCCCAACGAGATGTGTAGTACGCACTGCATTATTTATACGGTGTTTTTGTAGGAAAATTTGATGGAAAATTGTTATGAGTCTCACTTATACAGACTAATTGAAAGTAATTTCGAATATTGTTTAATAAAGAAATTGTTTACTTGGAATGACTTAAATTCCTTTAATTTCTTGGCGCAGAGTTGCTAAAGACAGTTTCTACCCTATTGCTTTCAGACAAAACTATTCCGAGGGAATGACAGACAGAATGAAGGGCCAACATCCAAAGGGCCGCAATGCCTATGGGCGAATGGAAGAAAGATCGACAATGCCAAATGGGACGAAGTTTGCGTACACAATTTGATGCATTCAATGTGTCACCAAATTGTCATGGGCTGCCGATTTTTTTATATCTTTTTTTAACACCAGACGTGGCTTTATACGCTAAGAAAACATGACTGGTAGTCATCAATAGAAGATTTATTATTTATATTGATAGTGGGGCGTATCCACTATTTCGTGAAGAGTTTATTAGAACGATGGTATGTAATTCCATTTCAAGGTAGTGAGAAGTGAGACCTGGAGGAAATAACTATTATGGCTCGTGGGAGAAATCCCCGCCCTGCGAACCAAATATAAAAATTCATAGAGTAACAGAAGACTGGAAGGCTCAGTAGCTGAGTGGTCAGAAGCGGGAGTGCAGTAGCACACACTCTTTGAGCATACCCGGGTTCAAGGCCCTGACTGCTAAATATGGTCAACCTGCCAACCCGCACTGGACCAGTGTGGCAGATTATGGTCAATTTCCCTCAACATGAATCGTTGAGGAAGCTTCCATCCTGCAGTGGCTGGATTTCATTAGTTTATTGCGTATTGAAGATTTGTTGAGTAAATTACATTGGTCGGCATCAATTTCTTCCCTGAAATAATTTCGACAGAGTCTCGTAGTAAATATATTAAAAACTCAGATATGTGCTTAAGAAATTCTCATCACCCTCAGTTTTCAAATAACGTAAGTTGATGACAGAAAACCAAGACTTGTAATTGGTTTAATCATGTTTTCCATTTATTTTATATCTATATATTTTTTAATTTATTTTTTCTAGAACATTGTGGAGCTTTTCTAGAACATTCGAGAATATTCCGGGCAGTCCTAGAATATTGCTGCTCTTTGAAGAAAGGTCGGGATGTTTCTGGAAGATTCTAGAACTTTCGACGAGGTTCTCTAGAAACATTCAGCCTTCTAGAAACGTCTCTATCAGTATATATATATGAGTGGGTTCCGCACCAAGCAAGCATTTTAGTATTTCAAAAAGTGTATGTGTTTCAGACAGGGAGTGATGAACAAAGTGAACGAGTTTTTTTAGTGAATTATTGTTTGTAAACAAGTGTTGTGCGCAATAGTATAAATTGTTAACTGTGTTTAAATTAAAAATAAAAATCTACAATTTTCTAACTGTGTTCATGCCGAAATAAGCCTGATAGCTTTTGCTACATTTGGGGAGAAGTGGTATTAAAATCGCAGTGGAAGCCACTGTCAACAACTAGTGAGAAAAGCCTATGAACTCTATTTTGGGTGTAAGGTCGGAGATCAAGATAAAGCATAGGTCCAAAGATTTCACGTAAATCAAGTTCAAGAACATTAACAGGCTGCCTCAGAAGTAGTCATAAATGGATGCCTTTTGCTGTTCTGGTGAAATGGCGGGAACTTCGAGACCACAAACGATTGTTACTTTTGCATGACCAATTTTCTGTTTTTTCTGAGAAATCCGAGCATAAAGTATAGTATCCTAACATACCTTCTGCTCTAAGGTCGGTTCCTCAAGACGATAAAATTCCAGTGACAAAGCCACCAGAAACTTATGGACTTGACTGATTCAGGATCGGAAAAGGAGTCACCAGAAGATGCAGAACCCAGAACGAGTACAGATCCAGACTTTAAAGCTTTATATTGCAAAGCAGTTTCTAATCACTCAGGCTTAATTGAACGATTTGGTCAGAAATTGGAACATCTTAAAAACCAAGGCTCAATTACTAGGACCTCGGCTTCAGCAGTGAAATCTTCTCGAAAAGGGTGTCAAGGTGTCTTTTTATAGGAAGAGGCAATCTAACATAACGACCTATTACATTAGCATTAATTGAGACATAGGATGCAAGAAAGCAAGCTTATATAGCATCAGCCAAAAAAAAAAACTTCCATTTCACCCATCCGGTCATAATCTGAGCAAGCGGAAGTATCCCGTCAGCATTTAGCCTGCTCAAACCATTCAAGGCCTTATAAACCTCGATGAGATCACCTCGCAGGTGCCTAGTCTCCAGATGCTGCAACTTGCAGAACTTAAGCTTTCTTCGTAAGCGCACCCCTTAGTTCCTTTCACCAATCTTGTTGTCCTTCTCTATACTCGTTCTAGCAACTCTACATCTTTCCTAAAATGAAGCCTCAAGAGCTGTATGCAGTACTCAAGGATGGCCTGACCATTGCCTTATACAAAGGGATAATCATCTCCTTGTCTGCTAGCAATATTCCTATATATCATTGACAAAACTCCATGAGCTGCTCTGGCAGCCCGTCGGCACTGCTCAGAGAACTTCATATCTGACTGCACAATTACCCCCAGGTCTTTTCATTTTCCACTCCCTGAGTGTAGTACCACACAGTTGGTACGTTCCTCTTGGGTTACTGATACCCATAGGGAGTACTTTGCATTTGCCAATGTTAAACTTCAGTTGCCACTTCTCAGCCCAGAAGTAGCAACTGAAGTTTAACATTGACAAATGAAAATTACTCCACAGATAGTGCTTTAGTTTATTGTTACAATATCCAGGAGCAAAGTCCCCGAGTAGTGAAGGCTTTTCATTGACCCATCCAAGGTTTGAAAGCAGTTTTGCCCCATAATGGAAATAAGCATCCATCTATACCATTCGCCCATGCAGTTCACATGAAGGAAACGTACGAGAACCTACAAGTTCTTTTACAAAAAATATGCTATCAAGAATACAAATGGAATATCTGTGCCAAACTAAAAGTGGTAGCTTTGCTGACTGAGTTGCAAGATGGATACACTAAATACTGCTGTTTTGTTTTCCATGGGACAGACGAGCGAAGGATTTCCACTACAGGGTTAAAAAATGCCAGATCGTTCAGAAACTACACCAGGCCAGAAAAATGTGGTGAATACCCTCCTTTGGTAGATAAGTCAAAAATCTCTTTACCTCCGTTGCACATCATACTACCTTTGATAAAAATTTGTGAAAGCGATGGACAAAAAAAAAGAGAAGAATTTTCCTGTTTGAAGCAGCAGTTTCCTTGAATCAGTAAGGCCACGATAAAAGAGGGAATTTTTGCGGGTCCTCAAACCACTTCTATTGAAAGATGGGAAATTCACTAGAAAATTAAATGTTACAGACATAAGAGCCTGAAAGGCATTCGAAAACATCTGCCGGAACTTTATAGGCAATAAGAAATCACAAAAGAGCCAAAATGTGGATGAGTAATTTTAGGGTACAGAGAGTTGGGATGCAACATGTTGTTAAAACTTCATTTCGTACATTCCTATTTAGACATTTTTCCTGAAGGCGTGGCAGCCGTCTCCGATGAACACGGTGAAAAGTTTTACCAACGTATTTCTCAAATGGGAAAAAGATAACACGGAAAACTGAGTCCAAATATGTTGGCAGGCCACTGTTAGTATCTTATACGGCAGACACCAATCGTTAATAGACCCATTGTTCAATATTTAGCACTGTATGTAACATTTTCTTAAAATATATGAAATATGTTTAATAGAAATTTAGTTTTTGACTTTAATCCTTTTTCCCTTAAAATTAGAGTGGTTGCCATATTTGAATTCAACAACATCAAATCTGCAAGAATCAATCTCAATTTTTTGGCAGATGCAGAAAAAAAAAAAGCCTCTTCTTCATTTAGCCATTCTATTGCTAAATCTACAGTCATTAAAATATATCAATTAAACCATTAGGATTGGAATCATGACCAATTTCTGTAATCACAGTATTCATGCAGAACAATAGCGAGATATCCTCTTATCTATCACCATTTCAAAAGAAGAAAGCTAATCCTTGCTCTCTTTAATCATTAGAGTAATTATCTGATCCTTACTGCTGAGTGGTCAGATTCTAGAAGAGTAAGACATTATCGATTCTTTCTACTGACTGGGACCTAGCTGTTCGTTCTAAAGTATCCGATGTCTAGCTAAGTTACTGATGTGATGTTGCGCTTTTGACGGAGAAAACCGTGCAGAGTTTGAAACTCCATTGTTCAGTTCTTTTTTTAAAAAAGGTTACCGAATCCAGGCCAAAATAATGGCCTGGGCTCAATCAGATACTAGGCGAGTCGAGTATAATTTCTTTAAAGAAAAAGCTTACTAATATAACAGTGCCCTTGTGGATAACACAGTTGGCAGAATTGCCGTCCTCCCCACAACAGGTGGAAAAGACCAGAGTTCGAGTTATTAGAGAATTTTTATGGGCCTTTTTCACAACGTGGCTGAGTTAGTCGGTCTCAGGCGAGAGTAGCATGGTTTTTTCTTCCGGAACCTCGAGTTTTTCGTCCAGCAAACAGAAAAATCGATCACAGAACACACTCAATTTACAGACAATACATACGGTGCAATATGGCCTTAGTCGCTGATACTCCTAAAACCCTACTACAATAACAACTAATATAACACTGCCATCACGCACAGAAACTAGTTTCTGTGTATTTAAGGGTAAAGATGAACTACGAACCATGACCAAAACGTCTGTGTAGTTTGAAATAGAAGTTTGTTTTTTTTTATTTATTACAGTGTTTCGTGACTTTCGTCAGTTATCACAGAGGAAAAGAATCGAACGATACAATCTCACAGAATCTCAGATTAGACCTCGCTATCACCTGTTGTAAATGATGGATATAGGTTAATATCCATTTGAACCGTTTTTGGGAATTTACTTTCGCTCAAATAAGTGAAGATGAGTTTTCTAGCTTTTTTGCTTATCGTTATCTATATAATGGGTAGCTTCAGTCCAAAAGGAGATAGATGCATTTTATAAACCTGGGAGAACAACCCTTTGCGATGGAATTCAACAAAACTGAATTATAATCGTTTAAGCAAAGCGTATACCATTTCTCTCTGCCTTATGAACGTTTTTGTCGCAAATTTCTCATCTGCTCTTCGATAGGAATAAACTGCATATAATTATTTTTTGGTCATTGATTGCAAATCACTTTTTCTTCTCTTACACGCATTGCACCTACACGTACAGTATATACAGTACGAGCCTTCATCAATATGCATATGCATTACTCAGTACATTTCGTGTGTAGTTTCGTTTTAGACAGCTTGGAATGACACATTCCATTATATTGGCCATTAGTATTCTCTTTATGATGGGAAATTCTACACCGGGAATGTTGCAAGTAAAAACTACCATTTCGTGTGGTTGCCCATTTCGTTCGTTGTTCGCCTAATTATAGATTACTTATAAATCTGAGCGCAGCGCATCACTCCAAGTCGGCAGATACAAATACGTATCACAGATGATTTATTTCGCCCTTTCCTATTAATTACTGTCCACATCTAATGGTAACCTGCACTAACCTAAGAACGCAGCTTTAATTACAGTCTAGTTCTTTCCCCCCGCTACCGGCTGCACGTTCTCCAGAAGTCACCCAGGAAAACTGAAGGGATACACCCAGGAAGGGGGTGGAGTCAAACCTACAGACAAATAAATTATCATTTCAAATTACGAACTTTGAATCATTGGCTCGAAGAAATGAATTGGGGTCAGAGATATTTCTTTTCTGGGGGAAGAAATGGAGGGGATCGCGAAGTTATTACCAGATTTTTTTCATTAATTTACCGTTCAATCACTCTACATTCGACATGATAACTCAAACTCCCCTTGGACATTGCTATCAAAGAAATAGCCAGACACGGGCGTGCTCTGAAAGTAAATTAAGCATTTTTTAAGAGTATAATAGGATGGATTACAAGGATACGTAGCGACCAATGTAATGTATAAAGAAAATGTATCATGGGAATGACGTAACTAGTAATCAAATAGTCCCCACTCCAAAACGTGCAGTTTAGCTTCAGAACTAAACAAATGAAAATAAGACAGACATTGGCATGATATGTCATTAAAAAAAGCCTAAAAATGTACGAGACAACTATCCACGAGACCACTGAGTGAATTTGCCCTGCTGTCCTCTCATCACTTCAATTAAGGATCAACTACAGTAAAATCCCATTACAACAAATGCATTTCTGATGAAAATTTCACTACAACGAAAATATAGTTTGAAATGATAATGAATAAATGTTTATTTGGCCCAATCCTTTTGTCTTTTATAATTGAAGTAAGTAAGGGGGTAAAAATTCCATTTTTATACAAATAACATTGATAAAAATAAACTGAATTTATTTAGGCCAAGCGTTATTGATGCTTGCTCAGAAGTTTTAGAGGAGCTGTTAACAAAATTCGCTGATTTCCTCTTTCTGATAATATAGTTTTCAGAAGAATTAATTTAATGGCGACTGAAGTGAGAAGAAAACCAAATTTTTAAAGACCAAGAGGGTTTTTCTCTTCTTGTAGATGACTCAACTGAGAATATTAACAAAGCTTTGCTGATTTCTATGTTAGATATATTGATTTAGTAGCAGAAAACATCGCTGAAGACGCCATGAGCTATTTGAACCTCCTGGAAACATAACCAGGAATGAAAATTTGCGTGTTAACAATGAATATAATTTAGCAAAAGATTCATGGTATGGTAAAAAAACGACATTGCTGTATGCACGGGTTGGTTGAAGGCCTTTCATCAGACTTGAACTCAAACAAGTTTAGTTGATATTCATAAAGCATTATATGGTTAGTGTTCTAACAGCTGATTATTAATTTTAATGTAAAAATGTTTTATTGGATGATGTGATCATTGGGATGAAATACAAAAATATCTATTAAAATGTTATAAATAAATATAAAAATATCAAAAAGACGTATGTGTATACAGTGAACGTTGATCACTTCAAGTAAATTTGAAGTTTTAGCACCAGTGAATAATCTGAATAATGCTAAATTATTCAGATTATTGTATTTGACGTTCGTTCTCTCCAAACTACTCGTAGCATAAGCATCACTGATCTAGTTCCCAACGAAATCCTCACAAATTAAGGTAACAGCAGAAATACAGAATGTACCATTAAACATTATTGAAACTTGAGGGTATAATAAGATTTCACGATTTGCTGCATTTTTATAAGGTTATAAATAAAAAAACTTAATTCATGTTTCTGATTTTTTAAATTTGATTTAAAAATATCGGAAACTTTAAGATATATTATTAAGCTGCGTTGTAACATTTTTTAATGAAAATAATTGTACGATTTTTAGTATTGCATCCGTATGAATTTCCCTGCTCATTGAGATCATGACCAATTCATATATTTATTTGCAGAAAAATAAATACAAAAAAGGGTGCGTACTATTTATCCGTCATTCGCACAGTATTATTTTTTGCTGCGAAAAAAGTCTTCCCCAAGTAAATCTTGGTCAAGAACCCAGTTAGCGGTCAATGTCCAAAGACACTTCTTTGTGCACCTGTTGCCGACATCTCCAGCTGCTGTAAACTGGATGTCTTTAGAGAACTTCCCCTTCAACCTTCTTTCCCCTCTGTAGTAAAAGCTACCAATACGGAGCGTACGAGCCCCCCCCACCCCAAAGTAAAATATTTGGTGCGCCACTGAGGCAAAGATTTGAAACCTCATTTCAGGAGGGATGTAGATCTTTTTAAAAGGGTTCAGAGATTAGTTGGGGGCATAAAAGGATATTCTTACAGAGAAAGTCTAGGGGTTCACGAACGAAAACACCCGGAAGCTTACCCTGATTATCTAGACAGAAATTGATTATCAGAATAAATTTACACCTTGAAATACATTCAAGCTGCCCACTTTCACATCATGGAGTGAGCCGCTTGAATATATTTAAAAAGGCTTTGGGCAAATTGTTAAAAAGAAAAGAAAATTAAATGTTTTATTTACTGACAATGTACTCGCCAATGAACTAACTTTATAACATCACACGCACTCTGTAAACCTGCATATGCATAAATCCACTTCAACTATCTGATATAAAAGCTAAAATATTGCACATTACGGTATGGTATAGTAAGGTATTAACTAAATACACAGACCACTTGTGATATAAGTTTTATGATGCTACAATTTATCTAATAACATTCAAAACTGGAACCCTAAGAAATTGCAAGGTACAGAAACACTTACCCCGTGTACGGTAGCTGCCACTGTTCCTAAACTTCCTAGGAGTGAAAATATCGTACTCGCCTATCTGCTCCTGAGGCAACCAGTCCGAGAACTGCACGCGTATTTTTTTTATGAACCATATAGCTCTACTGATGGCAGCCTAGATTGGCACGTTGCTTAATTTCAAAGAGTCCCATTTAAACTCCCATCATTTGACACGAGGAAATTTTTTTCTAAATCGTTCATTTTTCCTCATATTAGCTCTCAGATAGGTGTTATTTTATAAATGAAAGTAGAACAAGGTACACCAATTCAGCATTAAAAATTAGAATGTACTTATTTTATCAAAGGAGTGAAATAGTGGCTACATTCAGAAATTAAACCTGAATTTTTAAAAATGTTTTGAACGTCCCTCTTCCACTTTGCAGTAACAGCCTCTATCCCCCAATTATTACGTAATGAAATGATCGAATTCAACTCACATGCGTCCAATCCAAACCAAACTTACAATAACACTCGTCGCGGCCAAGTAGTCAAGGTTTTACATGGAAAAAAGAGAAATGGAAACAGAATTGTATCTGGGGTACTCATACCAAATTTTCGAGCCTCTAGTAAATTTATCGATTTGTTTTACATACAGACATGTAATGAGTGAACATTACAGTGTTAAAAATTTAACATTATATTTATATGATTTAACTGGAGAAGTTAACAGCCGAATTAAAGATTAATAACTATTAAAGTAAATTAAATTATTGAACAGTATAAAGGAAAGTGGAAATTTTACAGAGATGTTGAAAGTAAACTATTGCAGGATAATCAAAAATGGCAGAGGAGAGTATTACCCTGAGCTGTGCAATGATTGTATGCTTGCGGTGACTTGTTTTCTTACTTCTTATCACATACCAATCGATGGAAATCTGCATCAAGGTTCTTTACTGTCTGAATCATGTCAGTGGGAAGGAAACTGTCAGCTAGTGGAGCCTATTGTAGTTACTACCGAGTGAGAAAACGGCTGTAGGGTTTGATGTGGAGTCCCCCAGTGACACATATTACAGCGCTCACGAGAGCTGTGTAGTCTGTAATAAATTTTATGATAGTCAGTCTTCCTTTCATTTTAACCTTTCATTTTATTTTTTGAGTAATTACTCAAAAATTTCACTTTTGGTTGACACATAAGTTATCTCACAGTAACTTCCCGTATCTGCCTACGGTAATATCTTATTTGACCACAAAACTGATTGCTATTCTTCTATACCGTCTAGGTTTGAATACCCTCAACTCGGGAGGAGTTTTCATTGGCTTTTTATAAGCCATGACGGGCGAGTCGCACAATCGTTCTACTGGAACTTCCAGCAAAATATGTAAACTGACCACGGAATACACAATTTATACACATACACTAGCGCTTCATAGCCTCGTTGCGTTGGTGAAAAACAGACAATAACAGCTCAAAAAAATAGCAACACGGGCGTGGCACAGAATGCTCAATTTGAGAATGATTTCATGTTGCTAACGTCATTACCAGGATGAAATCTAGAGTCCCATTTCGTCCGGATGAAAATGCTTAGAGAATCTGATTGTAACACTATCTCGACTTGATTTATTGTGGTTTGAGGAAACTATTCCCCATTCTTTCTCTCTCTCATAACATTCGATTAAGTGGCCACACAGTATTTCAGTTACTTTCGCACTAAGTTTAGTTCTGTACACAATGGTATTTTTATCCTAGAACTCAATATTAAGTCTGGATGGAACGTCGGGAATAACTTGCTTATTGCAAGATGCTTATATATACACACAATACTTCTAACATCACCGTCAGAAACCAAGAATGGAACAACGGATCAACATCAAGTTTTGTGAAAAGCTGGTGAAAAGTTCAACTGAAGCATACAAATAGCTTTGGGGAATGAGGCTGTGTCCCGAACTTAAAAATTTCGATGGTTTAAGCGTTTTAAAGAAGGCAGAGAGAGTAGAAAGGATGTAGCAGACGATCCTCGCAGTGGACGACGGAAAAAAAGAAAAATTTCAGCGAAGTTTGTTCCACATTGTTTGCATGATTAGGAAAAACTCAAGCAATTGGACACTTCTAGAGATTTTGTTCAAACAGCTAATAGTCAAGTATGGTGATCATAAAGCTCATTAAAAACAAAACAGCTCGTTTGCAGAAATTCACTTATCAAAAGCATGCATTCTTAGATCACAAAGAGATAATCCATAAGGAATTCGTTCCAGAAGGAAGAACTGATACCAGCGATTGCTACTTGGAAGTATTGTACTGTACTGAAACGTTTGTTGGCGAGAATCAAGCGCGTACGAACACATTTAGAATAGCCTGGTTGGTGGTTCTTGCACGATAGTGGTTGTTGCACGACCTTCTCACACCAGCCTTCAGTCTCTCTCCCCCATTCTACCTTCACACAAGTGTACCACACAGTGAAAATTAGAAAAATTCAAATGGCTCACGACCCTTTCGACCTAGAAAAATTCTAGCGTAATTCTCCCCCTTTTTTTTTTTTTTTTTTTTTTTCACATGGGCACAATCTCAGGAAATTAGGTGGCAGGGCCTGCCGGAGTACCATTTAAAATACTTGTGTACCTGGTCTGCCTCCACCTGGGCCAAGTGTGGGCCCCAATAGGGGTCCAATGGCTAAATGACCAGATGAACAACGGTACACTACACATATACAAAATTCATACACTTTTAAACCTCTAGCATTGACAGTGTTCTGTTTCACACCCACAATGTATACTACGCGGAGATGGGGGAAACCCCTGGTGCCGTTTGTCCATAAACACATTCTACACTTTACTTTATAGCGATCAATATACAGACGTTTCTAGCTGACGACCAGGTTACAGGGGTTTCCCCCATCTGTTTTCATTTTCCCAAGTTGGAATTTGGTTAAAAGGACGCTGGTTATAACGTTCACAAGAATGTGACTGCAGAACTAAATACCATCATAGCATTCCAAGTCTTTCCAAAGCTTGTATGAACTATAACAAGTATATTTGTTCCCTTGGGACTTTTTGAGGAAGATGGACAAGAAAATGTTTTCCTTGTCAATATTTTACGTTATTTCAGAGAGGATCAGCACTTTGCCATGAAAATGTTGCTCACATCCGACCACTGCTACTAATGGGAAAGGCAGAGGACATGAGGTGCACTCATATGCATCTCTCAGAGGTAAAAACGACACGGATTGGCTGGATCATATATTTAGAAAACGTCCACATATCAGGATGTCCTATTCACTAATATTTTGGAAGGCAGTGCGATTTCTTTCTGTTTCTATATTTACACGATGTACTAACACTAAATGATCGAATAAACCTTTTCTAGCGCAAAAATAAAATCACTGTTAGCACTTCTTTACATTTTTTCGGAAAACGAGAAAAAATATCCAGCAAAAAGCCCTCAGATACAGTCATTTCCTTAAAAAAAGTCTCAGAAATTAACAGCGCAAGTCATCAGCCCTGTTTAACTAGTTTGAAGGATTTCGTTATAAGAAGCATAATAAAGATATCGCGATTTTAATAATGAACAAAAAAGTCTCCAGCCGTTTTAAAGAAACATTGCAATGCATCCATTCAGTTCATTTAATTAACAAGGTACATTAATGTTTCGTAGAGGTTCGGGTTTTTTTGTTTTTTTTCGTGCATGTTAATATGATTAAGAACTCCGTGCAATGTCGGTGCACGAATGGTTTTTCATGTACGCGCATCTTGTAGCTTAATTGCTTTTGGCGTTCTGTGGATATAGCGTTCAATGTTTTTAACTATAACGTGAAAAGAGGTGAGGTGGAGGAAAAAACAATTAGAAGGAACTTCATTGTCTTGGAACAATTATCGCATTTTCATCCATTTAGAAGAAACATCTGAATTAAGTTCACTGGCATGTATGTTTATTTATAAATCCTGTTTGTAAATGCAAAGCAGTTATTAAGCATAATGAATTTAACAGACTGCCAGGGGGTGTTCTATTCCTTCTACACGAATTGTTTTTAACCGCTTTAAGAAATATTGCTTAAGAAAAAAAGGAAAGTAAAAACCAAAAATAAATATTTCATATACTGGAAATTGGTGAAATAATGAGCACTTAAACCTACGTGGAGTGCAATCTGCCATTAATTTCTTAAAGAATTACAGATTATTCTCAGACGTTTCGTGGTACTTCCTGCACTACTTTAGTGAATGCAAAGACAGTAGAACCGGTAAATTATGGCGACTTGATTTACATAAATTTCTCAGTTTCATTATACATTTATTATTTGTTAAGGTTTAATCTTGACTTCACTTCAGTCGCAAGAACTTCGTCACAAAAGATAACCGACCGAAATGGTCTTTCCCCTTCCCTAGAAACCAAAGGTTGCACACTTTTACAGTTCTTTGCATGCTCATCTAACATTAAAAGCATATCCACAGAATCAACAAAATCAGCTATACATGTACTTCTAACTACAATGGTTTCCGCGTTTCAAGCAACACGCTTACTTTTACATCAAGAAAGTGCATCACCCCTTAAAATTGTAATTGTCGTCCGAATAACGTAAGTATATGGCAATATTTCTTACGGATTGCATCAGATAAGATTGACACGCGTAGGTGATGACGTAATATTGCATCAGCTGTTACTTTCAGCTATATAAGCACGCTCTGCAAGAGTTGCAGTCATTCCTTGCCTGTGTCAGGATGACGAGTTACGTGCAGTTGACGCCATGAAGAAAGAATGCTATCGTTGCTTTATGTGAGGAAGGATGTTCTACCCGTCATATTGCTTATAGAATGTTTTGTAATCAGTCGACAGTGAGTAGATTTCTTTTCAAACTCAAGAATACTGGTTCTGCTGATGGGGAAAAAGGAACCGGACGCAAACGAGTCTCTACGCCAAAACAGGACCGCGTTTTGAAGCGCTTATGCCTTAAAAACCATAAAGCTTCTTCGTCTGATCTGAAAAGAGAATGGGAAGAACATACAGGAGTGGTAGCAAGTGCAGTAATAGTCAGAAGACGCCTCTTCAAAAATGGCCTTCTAGCCCGTCGTCCTAAGAAGAAGCCCCTCCTCACACAAAAAATGAAAAAGGCCCGATTAATTTGGTGTAAGGAGCATGTCAAATGGACCCCCGAGCAGTGGAAGTCAGTTATTTTGTCAGATGAGAAGAAATTCAACCTGCATTGCTCTGATGGGAGACAAACGGTTCGCCGTAGACATAGTGAAGAATACCATCCAGACTGTATGGTGTCTACAGTGAAATTGCCTACCAGCCAAATGATATGGGGGTGCATTTCGTATCACCTGCAGTTTATAAAAGGTTCCGCAAATGCCAATGGATGCCACTTGGCTATATTGGAAGGCATATTGCTGGCAACCATTAGAGACCATTTCAACCTGCCGCCAACCGGGCCAGCCGAGTGGGTAAAGTGCCTGCCTAGCAACCCAAAGGTCGCGGTTCGAATCCCGCCTCGGGCTTGGATCAAAGTACAGCAAAAACCTTGGGAGGTGCATTATGGCCACAGAAGCCGATGCGCCAACAACTACCAAATAAAAAAAATAAAATAAATAAATTTCAACCTGCCAAGTAACTGCATCTCTCAGGACGACTCTGCTCCTTATCATCTGGTGAAAAGTGTAAGTAGGCACTTCTGTAGCTTCATTTCTGCATTAGAGGTTCGACAGTAATGTGTTTACATTAGTTACAGGTGAAAAAATGGTTGGAAGAACGGTCCATTACAACTGTTAGCTGGCCAGGAAACAGCCCGGACCTGAACCCTATAGAGAATTGTCGGTATCGTGTGGAATCTGCAGTTGCCAGAAAGAAACCGAAGGCTCTTCGTGAACTTGAGGAAGCCATAATTCGTGTATGGAACCACGAACTATCAGTTTATCTTGAGAAATTGATCTTATCAATGCCTCGACAGTGTGCTGCTGTAATCAGGACCAGAGGTGGTTCAACTAAATATTAGTTTGCACCTGATGAACTTTTCATTTTGTTTTCCATTTAAAATGATAAACTGAAGCAAACTGAGGGGGACTTCTTATAACATTTCAGCCATAATTGTCGTGTTTACCAAAACTGTTGTATAAAGGTTGCAAATGCTCATTTTGGAATATTTTGAGAGCACCTCTCACATATTACTTAGCTTTGCCTTAACTATTAATAAATATCTTTTGTTTATATTTCTATTTGTGATGCTAGTCATTAATGTAACATACCATCACGCGCGAAAAAGGATTAGAAATGTGAAATTCCTAGGTGATGCACTTTCTTTGAAACACCAGTGTATACTGTAAACGTGAAATGAATAGATCATAACATGCCCGAGCTGATTTCGTATCATATGCAAATTGGGCGAACCACCCATTCATGTCAGGATTAACATTGTGTTAATAATGTCCAAAATTAACAATCTACCAAAGTGGTTGGGCAGGATTGTTACTGGAACTCTCGTGGCTGATAAATACCAACTCGATGTATCTGGCCTGATGGAGTTTAGCCTAGGTCAGTAACCTTGAATGAACTTATATTTTTGATTTAATGCACAAAAACACAGATTGGCAATACTATCTCGACTTCATTTGGACCACATTGTCGACAGAAAAATATTCATGTCTGCCTCTGCCATACGAAGAAGATTGCATGAATATTGCATCTATGAAAATTACCGAGAGTATGTTCTCATGCTACATGTATCCAAGACAAATAGCAGTATTTAATGTTTACAGAAGAGTCTAGATTTGCTCTATGGATGATTCCTTATCTATACTCATCAGAAGGAAAGGGTATATGGCCTCCTTTCTGCAATTGCCTCTTATATAGGTGCAATTGCTGACAATTTCACCGTGAGGAATAATAATGCCACACCGCACCATACCTCAGCTTGGTTGCCTCGGCATACTGTGTCTGGAACTGAAGAATTATCCGTTAGGAGTGGCCAGTGCGATCTCCCTACCTGAAATGTTTCGATAGTGTTGGAAAAATGCATTGCTACCCTCCAGTTACCAACAATTTCTCCAGAAGCTCAGATGTGTTCTATATCCACTGGGTAGCATTTCCATTTAGCTCCTTCAAAGCCGCCTCATCAACGCCATGCAACAGGCCTCTGAATCCTGTACTGAATTCAGGGAGTACCATATCCTCTGACATTCCATGGAGTACATTCCATCCAAAACTTAACTCTTGGAGAATACGTCGTCTTCCATGATTTGTGCATGTGTATTCATTGTCATTTTACCATTACCATTCACTGTCATCAGTGAAACTTGTTTTCTGTTTACCGATTTATAGTATGCATTCGGTTAAGGTAGAATATTTCCAAGGCTTCCCGTGATTTATGACAGTTGCATAAGTTTTGGAGACTAGTGTAGTTTAATGAATACTGTCAGATAACTAACTGAACGAACATACACATTCAACAACCAAAATCATTGATACAAATGCAGTACTTCTCATAATCATGAAATAGCCAAGAATTTTTATCTGTGAAGTGGCAAGGTTTGGAAAAATTAAAATATATAGAAATAAGTTCTGTTGTAATTTATTTTAAAATTTCCCATTCCTAATTCTTCAAATAGACCGCGGATGTCGCATTCCTTCCATGTCCAAACCAAATGTGTGTGTGTGGGAGGGAGTCAAACCATTAATTCAGCTAATCATTGTCACGTTACACCAAGTTTTCAGGGGTTTTTTATCATTAAAATATTTACTAATCATCCATATAAACAATTGTGCAAAGCGATTTTTATCCAACAAAATTGCGAGCAAACAGAGAACTGGAAAAAGGTATTGGAAAAAATGCTACAGACGTCTGATACATTAATGGAAAGCTCTTTTCTTATACATGGAGGGAAAAATCGGTGTTCTGAAATTTTCAATATTTCATTGAGAACTCCTCTGAAAAGAGCGGTAGCGACAGCGACAAATCGAAAAACAGTGATCGTAATCACTGTTTTGCGTTATCCGCAGGGACAAAACAGAGGGGCAATTATCGCGAGCCATAAAGAATAAGCTCCCAGAAACTTAACACGTGGCATAGCGTTGTTCCATGACAATACAGTCCCTCACACAGCCCTTAATATCCAGGCTCAGTTGCACCGGTACAAGTAGAAAGTAGTGCAACACCCACTCCACAGCCCTGACCTGTCGCTCTGCGACTGTGTGTGGCGCCTCCGTAGCCAGGTGGGCAGGAGCAGCAGTGCGTAGCATACGCTTCTTGATTAGACCGGGGTTCGAGCCCGTGCCCACCAAATACGGAGGATGCGGAAAGGTCAGGGAATGACCACCGCATATCCCCGAAATAATATGGCCTTAGTTGCTAATGCTCCTAAAAACCAAATAACAAACAAACAAATAAACCTGCGACTGTTACATCTTCAGTCCCCTTGAAAATGAAGCTCAGAGGCCGTCGCACGATGGGACCAATATTTAGAAGGTAAGAATGCATAGTGCATAATGCATAGTGGCCATAGTGCACCTCCCAATGTTTTTTTTTGCAGTACTTTGATCCAAGCCCGAGGCGGGATTCGAACCCGCGACCCAGGCAGGCGCTTTACCCACCCGGCTAGCCCGGTCGGCAAGAGGAAGGTGGTTCGGACATAACCTAAGACACAGTTAAGCCTGATTATAGAAGGAAAGATTAATGGAACTAGACCCAGAAACAATTTCATAAATCAACTAAAAAGGGATACAACAACAAGATCATACCAGGACTTGAAGAAGCTGGCACTCAACAGAGAGATGTGGAAAAATTCATCAGTGCTACCAACCAGTCGTAGAGACTGAAGGAAACCATGATGATGATGATATTTAATTACCAGTTTTCCGAAACCGGTGGAAGCCGACTAGGTAACACCGTTGTTGATATCAACTGGATTCATGAATACAGCGCTCCGATGGCACAATTACCTGATGATCGCTAACTTCCTTAATCACATTAATGTACATTGTATTAAGGACAGGTGCCATTGCTTGACGGGTGGTGCCTACACATAAATAAATAAATAAAAATAAAGTACTTTCAATGTTAATAAATATAAAAATTTTATTTAAATCTCGGGATTGTGGAGTTTCGAATACATCGCTAGAAGACCTCCCACCTGTTGACATCACAAAGACTGCTCTTGCAACTCTTCGTGAGACAACAAGTTCGAAACGACAGAACAGGACTTATTTTTTCCTTAATACTTTTCCCACAGACTGTGTGAACAACATTCGTTATTAAAGTTTTCCATGTGGCACCATTTCACGCTAGTGATTTTAAACTAAAATTTTGTGTCCACCAATACCATAAAAAGAAAGTAAGTATTCTGATAAATACACAGATCACCTAATGATTATTCATCGCAGACTATTTCCTTAACTTTTGTTAAAGCACTTACATCTAATTTTACGTTACAGCTGAGAGTGAAGCAGAGGATGTGTCGAAATTTTTCACTAAAATCAGCTGCCACAGTCGTTTAAGATGTGTACTCCATTTTAATCAATTCGATACACCATTAATCCATCAGGTTTCCTTGGCCGAGTTGGCAGTTCATTTGTTACAGCTCTTGTAATTTGTAATTGATGTCCGTTCGTTTGTTACAGCTCTATGTTCGTGGCTGGTTAACAACTCAGATATCTAACACACACGAATTTAAATTCCCTGGGATAATTACCAAGACGCAGTTTCCTACAAGAAAAGCGTGCTACTTTTGGAGCAATACACTAGAAAACAAGCCATTTTCTTCTAATGACGTCAATAAAAAATAGATGATCTTAATGGATGTTATACAATATTAAAAATGAGAGCAGACTGGGATATTTGGTTCCAGTGCATGACCATATCAAAGTTCACAACATATATGAACACATACACACACACACACTACATTGTCAAAAGTCATCGGACAACACTTGCTTTTGAACAAAACTTATTTATTCAAATAATTTTATATTATGTTGGTTCACCTTTAACCATAATCCTTGAAAACTTCGTGAAAACTTGCTACTAGTTTCTCGTACAAATCTGACGGTATTATGCCCCACCCCTCCTTTAAATTATTCGTGAGCCCACTAATGAAGAGGACCGTCATGGTCTTGCCCATTTTGCGTTCCAGTTCACCCCCAGAATGTTTAATTCGGTTGAGGTTGACACTCTCTGCTGGCTACTACATCGTAATACGATGCTACGATGTCATTCTCTTCAAACCAAAGGTTCGCAATTCTTACTTTCTGACTATGGGTACTGTCGCATTGGAAGATGTAAGTGGCGCTTGCATAAAATTTTCAAATGTAAGGCACGCAGAATTGTCCAGCACATCAGTATAGGTTATGCTACATTAAGTATGTATTAGTCGCCAAAGCAATTAAAGCTATGAGGCTTCAGTATATTACGTCTGTAACCGCATGCATTCTTCAGTGAGCGTTTGCTGTCTGCTGGACGAGAAACCCGAGTTTCGGGGAAGGAAAAACCATGCAACCTCGCCGACTAACTTAGCCACGTTGTGTAAAAAGCCAATAAAAATTCTTCGTCTGAATTCGAATTCAAGCTTTTCCACCCCGCGTGGAAGGACTGTGATTATAATCAGTGGGCTGTCCCCAAGGGCATCAATGTAGGTAGCAGCATTCATGGTTTAAATGGCGGCAAACAGCTGACTTAGTCCACACCACGACAAATATCTTCTCTTTCCACACCACGACACAATCAACTAATACGCGTTCTTTACGCATCCTTCACAGCCAAACACGTCCATTAGTCTGGAAGAGAGTGTAGCGTGATTATCGCTCCACACAATTAACTTAAATTGAACCATAGTCCAGGTTCGGAATAGGTTGAACCATGCCAATCGACTGTGTATATTTCTTTTTTGTTATCAAAGTCTTGTGAGCTACGTCTTTCTTGTGCAAATTCACGGCATACAGACCTCTACGAGTGGAAACACTCATTGGTTTCCCTGTGGCTATTTTCGGTTACAAGTTCATATTCTGTAGGGTATTATAGGGAAATGTCATTGATAGCATGTCTTTATTCTCAATAACACTAAAAACACCGTCTCCCATCCCCTAAGTTGATATCTCATTTTTTAACCGGATTTTCACCATCCCACTCTAAAGTAATTAAATGGATATTTATTTATTATTGCATTACAGGAATGTGTTTTAAGAGGAGCGTGCGCCTTTAATGATTCATATCTTGTAGTCACTACACACTAGCAATGAAAGTTAATAATACGGACGAGGTGTTCTATTCATGCAAAAATACAAAAGAAAATCAAAGAGGACTCCCTTATTTGAAATGGGCGAATCATAGAAAGGCTAGCAGAAATGGCAGACTAATTAAAAACATACTTTGACACAATATTTACTACTCATAGATTGTTGAAAACACGGTAAAACAGTGATAAGAAGTTAGATTTGTATAAAGTAAGAGATATGATGATCTCGGAAGATTAACAGATAAGTTATTTGAGCTACTGGTAGGTAAGGTTCCTAGATTGGATGGTATGCATCCTTTTATATTAAAATAGACTGTACGTAAATTCGTCAGCCCATTGGGAATTTTAATGAGTATTCTTACGTCCTTGGAAAAACTCCCTTGGACAAATGTCTTCTCAACTGGAGTAAGATCACTTCAATCCGCAAAGGAGTTGAGAAAGCGATAAGGAGTAACCCAATTTCATTTTAGTAGTGGGTAAGTTCATAGTGTTTCTGATTAAGGCCAAAATACAGGGCCATCTAAATAGGAATGGATCACAGCATGGGTTCGTGAAGGAGAAGTCTTGTCTGACCAATCTAGTTACCCGTTATGACGAAATCAAAAAACACCTAGATGCATAAAACAATAGTGAAATTATTTACCTTGACTCTAGCAAAGCTTTTGATACAGTTCTGAAAGGATATTATATAAACTAGAGAAATTTGAAATTATTTGTAAGATCCTTCTGGGATTAGGGGCTGGCTAAAAGATAAAGAGACAGAAGGTAGTCATAAATGGGCATTCTTCAGGGTGGACCATCGTAGCGAATGCCCCCCCCCACTCGGATATTGGAACCGCTTCCTGTTTCTAATCTAATTTATTTAATGATATTGATGATAGTGCAGTGGAAGCTGTCGGTTTGTTGATGAATTGAAGGCTATTAGGACACTTAATAGCTAGAACCAGATGATGTTGTTTCAGAATGACTTTTATTGCTCACAGATATGGTCGGAAAAATGGCAATTAAGGTTTAAGGCTACACTATGTATAAGTATAGTGCGAAGGCATCAATAATACATAGCCAAATCTGAATGAACAGCATATTAGCAAAGCGGCATCGTTTTAAGTATTATTGTGAATATCTTCACAACGAGTTGCCCTGATATTGCACTACTTCGAATAAGTAACGCTTCACCTGAGGAGAAGACTAATGTTACTTATTCTCAAATGGATACCACCACCCAGACGGCACCGTTTTGAAATATAGTATGGGATAAAGTTCTCGATTATCCTCATACTATCCCTATTAGACTTAGAAAAGAGATAAAGATGTAGGAAGGTGATAGTAGGAGAGGTAGAGGAAGGAAATGCCGGAGAAGGAAGAAAGGGACAGTTGCTCCTTCAACTCACACACAAAGTGCATATATTCCTCGAATAGGCAACGCTTCCCCAGTAGAGAAGATTGTTGTTACCAATTCGAGGAAACTCAGTGGCCATCAGGCCCCCCAGACGGCACCGTTTTGAAATATGGTATGAGATAAAGTTCTCGGTTATCCTCATACTTAGAAAAGAGATAACTATTAGACTAGATAACTATTATAAGAGATACCCTATTAGACTTAGAAAAGAGATAAAGATGTAGGAAGGTGATAGTAGGAGAGGAAGAGGAAGGAAATGCCGTAGAAGGAAGAAAGGGACAGTTGCTCCTTCAACTCACACTCAAAGCTCATATATTCCTCGAATAGGCAACGCTTCCCCAGTAGAGAAGACTGTTGTTACCTATTCGAGGAAACTCAGCTGCGACTCACACACAAAGCTCATGTATTCCTCGAATAGGCAACGCTTCCCCAGTAGAGAAGATTGTTGTTACCTATTCGAGGAAACTCAGTTGCCATCAGGCCGCCAAGACGGCACCGTTTCAGGGCTATTTGTATATGTGTGGGATAATAACTCGACTATCCATTTGTCCCTATTAGACTTAGAAAAGCAAAAAGGTAGAGGGAAAGTAATAGTAGGAGTAGAAGAGGAAAAGAAACGGTGTAGAAGAATGAAAGGGACAGTAACTCCTTCAACTCACACCACTCAAAAATTCAAACTCCTTGAATGGGCAACGCTTCCCCAGTGGAGAAGGCTGTTGTTAGCTATTCTTGGAAAATCCGGACATCATCAGGCTCCACCTGGTGCCGTTTCAGGGCTATTTGACCCTTCTTCCCCAGTAGAGAAGACTGTTGTTACAGTCAGTGGGTTTGCCCAAGTGGCTCTTCTTCGGTGGGAGGGTAGGTACCCAAGTGATGCAATAATGGCAAAACAGTTATGAAGTATAACTCCACAATATGAGAGATGCCTGATGGTGTAAGATGTATTTAGACTATAAAGCATTTAGGGCGTAAGCCTCAAGCTATGGAAAAGTCTAGACTAGGCATAAGTATAGTGCGAAGGCATCAATAATACATAGCCAAATCTGAATGAACAAAATATTAGCAAAGCGGCATCGTTTTAAGTTATATCTCATATTGTGAATACCTTCACAACGAGTTGCCATGATATTGCACTACTTCGAATAAGTAACGCTTCGCCTGAGAAGAAGGGTCAAATAGCCCTGAAACGGTGCCGTCTGGGTGGTGGTATCCATCTGAGAATAAGTAGCATAAGTCTTCTCCTCAGGTAAAGCATTACTTATTCGAAGTAATGCAATATCATGGCAACTCGTTGTGAAGGTATTCACAATATGAGATATAACTTAAAACGATGCCGCTTTGCTAATATTCTGTTCATTCAGATTTGGCTATGTATTATTGATGCCTTCGCACTATACTTATACATAGTCTAGACTTTTCCATAGCTTGAGGCTTATGCCCTAAATGCTTTATAGTCTAAATACATTATACACCATCAGGCATCTCTCATATTGTGGAGTTATACTTCATAACTGTTTTGCCATTATTGCGTCACTGGGGTACCCACCCACCAAAGAAGGACCAAATAATCTTGATGCGGTGCGATTTCGTCGGGTGACATTCTGAAAGAGGAAAGTTTTTCTGGATATCGTAAGTTTTTTTTTGCTGACCCTGCTAAAGTTCTCAGGGTGGGATTAAGTGCCTGCGGGCAATCACGATTGGTGGTAGTTTTTTTTTTTTTAAAGAGTTTCTATATACGTGAGAGAACGTTGGAATTCACTCTGGATGAGGAGTATGAACCACGACAAGTGATTGAGGATTTAGCAAAATGTGTAAGTTTATCTATATTGCAGGGGTTTACTCTATTTCCTTTCAGGAAATACCAGTTAGTTTGTAAAGACTGTGTAACTAGAGACACATTGTCGAGGGATTTTCCTTTTGAAAACCAAGTTATACACCCTCATTTGGTGGGTAGCATCAGAAAATATATCACTATAGAACGATATCCAATCGAAATGCCGAATACATATCTAAAAAACTCATTAGAAATCTATGGTAAAGTCACGAGAATAGAAATGCATGCGTGGGAGGGTTTTCCAGAGTTATATACAGGAAAAGTCACAGTCCAAATCAGAAATGTCATGGGCAACCGACTACTTCTGAGCTACAGAGGGGTAGAGAAGAAATGTGGCAGCTTGGACCATTTAGGTGCAAATTGCACGAAAGGGCGCTGTTTTAATTGCAAAGAAGTGGGGCACATTAGTAGCGACTGCTCCAAAGCATGCAACAAATGTGGGGAAACAAGCCACAACGCGGGCAGCTTCTCAGCCAGATCATACGCAGATGCTATTAGAGGAGGGGAGGAAAAGGGAATTGAAGAAAATTGGAAAAAGGAAAACATGGTCATTTTAAAGCCACAAAAAAGATATTGTCTAGAACCGGCGAATTTAATAACAGGAGTAGAGGAGGGAAAGGGGCTACAGATATAAGAAAAGATACCCCCACTTTAATGGAAACAGAGGAAATAGCAAGGGGTAAGAAGAGGGGGGAAAGAAAGACAAAGAAAGCCTAGAGGGAGAAGGGAAAAGAAAGAGGCAAATTGTGGGAAAGGACATCACACAAGATCTGAATGAGTTAAGTTCAGACGACTCTGAAATAGAAGGGGCATTAGGTGAGGGAAGTAATAAAAACTACTGGGGGTTGTGCAGTCCTATTGGTACATGTTTCTTTAAACATAAGTTTAAAGAAACATGTACCAATAGGACTGGAAACATTAATGGTTAAGTTAGCAGAATGGGAACAGCGGCTAGGGAAGCCCAGAATAGTGTTAGAACACACCCAGAAAGGTAAATTAGGCAATATTCAATTCATGTGGAGGGACATATTTTTTGGAAATTTGGTGGGACAGACGTTACTGGGAATAGTCCAGCAACTAAGTAATTTCCGAATTTCATGGTTATTGGGAAATGAACAAGAGTTAGCCAAACCTTATATGCTTTATGCATATCTTTAACACAATAGTTAAAATTTCTAAAGTAGAACGAATTGCATTCACATGGTAATTATGGGCACGTGGAATATACGGGGCTTTGCTCAAGGGCAGGCTCAGCATCATGTATGGAAGAGAATGCTGTTACTAGGCGTAAAAATTTTATTCATTCAAGAGAGTCACTTTTTTAATAGCGCTCAAGTACGAAATTTCCAGAACAGATTCAAAAGTCTTAAGTTTCTGGAGTTTTGGTTCCTGGTGATTATGGAGTCTGCCTGAGCATACTTCTTCGTAGTAACGAAGTATACTACGAAGTAACGAAGCAACTGACAATGTACAGGCGAAACTACACACCAAGTGGTTGGAACAGTTCCCGACTGTTCAGGTCACGGAACAGCGAACAGCACACCAGAGACGGAACATCGTCAAGAAGATCCTGATAGCTCCTACAATCTTGGAAAAAATCAAGTGGAATGTGAGCGACCAACTATAAACAACAACGAATAGGGACAAAATGGAACCAGAACTGGAGGAGGAACAGTAAATACAAGAACTACAACCCGTAGAAACTGAAGTGGAAACAGACGAGATCGCAATGTCCAGAAAAGAAGAAGAGTGAAAGAAGCTCCATCAGAATTCAAGTGAATGGACCCCACACAGACACTACATCGACTACAGCAGGGCTTCGACTCCATGTCCCATCGCTGGTTGAAAGAGAAAATGAAGATCTACAATTAATCCGACACCGGCACACTTCCTACAAGCAACCATGGCAAAATGGAGGATCATCATCAAGGTTGAGACCATCACGACCAGACTAATACCCAACAGAAGAGAAATCTTCCAGGGAGATGCCCTCATCCCGTAGTTCTGTCCAGCACCTAACCCACTGTCCACCATGCTCAATAACAGCAAGTATGGATATGCCCTAAACGAAGGGAGGAAGAACCTGTACACCCTCTCTCACCTGATGTACATGGATGATATCAACCTCTATGCTGCAACCAAGAATCAACTCCAACAGCTACTCTGGGTCACCAAAGAGGGCAGCCTGACATCAGGATGCAATTTGGCCTAGACAATTGCAAGAACCATGGATATACAAAAAGGACATCAGTCAGACGAAACTACCAGCTGAAGACCAGTGAAGAGACTGAAGCCACGTCAGAGGGAGAGACATACAAATATCTGCGGATGATGCAGGCCCACCAATTAGAGTACACGGAGACAAGGCCGGAGTGCGAAATATCATCAGAGACTGAGAAACCTGCTAAAATGAAAACTGAATGGCAGTAACATGGTCACGGCATAAACACATACGCAGTCCCAGTACTAACGCACTCCTTCGGGATCATAGATTGAACTAACACTGAGCTGGAGGAGATCATGAAAAACACGAGAATAATAATGACCAAGCGATAACAACACCACCTGAAGTGGGCTGTAGAGAGATTGACCATAGCGCAGAGCAAAAAAAAAAAAAAAAAAAAAAAAAAAAAGAAAAAAAAAGAAAACTATTATATTAGGGTCACCCAGTAAGTTATTACATACACTAATGTGTATTTTGTCTATAAATTAGGTGTTCTCTGGTCAATTTGCGTATTTTGTTGGATGAAAAACCCCAGTTTCTGGGGGGAAAACCTTGCTATCTACGCCTGAGGTCGACAAACACAGCCAGATAAGTGAAAAAGCCCATAAAAGTTCCTCGCGTGATCGACGGGTTTCGAACCTGGGCCTTTTCCACCTGGTGTGGGGAGAATTGACGATAAAGCGCCAATATACCAAGCAATAAAAAAGTCACAAACAGCACTACCTCAACCTCATCAGGGAGACCACACTGACAGAGACAGAAGAAACAAAGATTGAAAGATGGACAAAGAAGACACTCTGTGGCAGACTGCAGTGACCATCACCAACACTACATAGATAAGACGGCTTCCATCGCTTGACTCACGAGCGAAAGTCCCTACCCCGAGACTGAAGGATTCATAATCGCCATCCAAGGCTAAATAATCAACACCAGGAACTTCAAGAAATAATTTTGGCTATAACATGCTTTGCATATTAGCATTGGCATTAGCAGAGGCATATGATGCAAGCTTATACAGCACCAGCCAAAAAACTTCCCATTTCACTCATCCATTTGCTCCAAAAGTTTATGCATTTCTTCCTTGAATTTATTTAAGCTATTAACTTCCGCAATGACAAATGGAAGTTTGTTCCAGCTATCAACTACCCGCTGCCTAAAGGAAATTTACGCACATCTATTCTACAACTGTCTTTCTTAAATTTGAGCTTATGTACTCTCAGGTTTTCAATCTCAGCAAGAAGAAGAATCCCTCCGGATTGAGCCTGCTCAAACCATTCAAGGCCTTATACACCTCAGTCAGATCACCTCACTGGTGCTAAATCTCCAGACGCTACAATTTGCAGAACTTAAGCCTCTCTTGGCAAAAGCACCCCTTTGTGCCCTTCACCAGCCTTGTCCCTTCTCTGTTCTCGTTCTAGCAACTCTTCATCTTTTCTAAAATGAGGCCTTCAGACCTCTTCAGACACAAGGGGATAATCACCTACTTATCCATGCCAGCAAAATTTCTGTATAACAATACTTCGCTGATCCAGGAATAACAGATAAAAGATGTAGACGATGTTACCTAGCCACAGAAACAATCCAGTGCATCGCAGGAAGAAAGGTGATCACCCAGATGGATTACACTCCCAGACACGACCCAGTTGCAAGGATAATATATCAGAAGCTAGCGCAAAAATACCAGCTGATCAAAAAAGTGTACTGTATTACAAGTACGAGCTTCAGGCCGAACTAGAGATCTCTCCTCGGAGACTATACTGGTACCGTGCCATAATAACGGACAAGACAAACCCGCACAACAGACCAAACATAATCCTTGTCGACAAAAAAGAAAATGCTACCTACCTGATCGACATAGCGGTGTCTAACACCAGCAACCTCCATGAAAAAAACGAGGAAGCAATCAGGAAGTAGTAGTGGTAGTAGTAGCAGCAGTGGCATTTGATGCAAGAAATCAAGTGTATGAGCTTATGCAGCATCAGCCAAAAAAAAAAAAAAAAAAAAATCACACCATTCCCTCCAAATGCCTGTTCAGTTCCTCCTTAAATTTATTCAACCTATCAACTTCCACAAAGACAGATGGAAGTTTGTTCCAGCAATTAACCACCCGCTGGCTAAAGGCAAATTTCCGCACATCTAATCTACATCTGTCTTTTCTTAATTTGAATTTATGCCCCCTTAGGTTCGTAATCTGAACAAGTGGAAGGATCCCATCAGAATTCAGCGTGCTCAACCCATTCAAGTACTCAGACCTAGGACAAGAAGTCAAAGATATGTGGCATATGGAACAAGTAATGACCATCCCCATCACCATGTCAACCACTGGCATAGTGCAGTCTCCATAACAAACTAGCAGCAATAGGCCACACAGAGAACACGACATGAGACTGCAGATGGTGCAATCCTGAACACCTGTAGGACAGCGAGACAGTTCCTTTTCAACCAACAATAATAACAGTCGAAGCTCTTTATGGCGTTTTTTAACGTTCTATGTGGTTAGTCCCTGCCAATTTATCATTAACATAATGATATTTTACGAGTGATCGATATAACGCCCTTCCGATACAACGACCGTTTTTCTCATTCCCATGAGGGTCCTTATATAGAGCTTTGATTGTAATAGCATCTGGACAAAACCAACCACCACATGCACTTGGTACCAGTATATAGGAAAAAATCCAATAAAGGAGAAAAAGTTTCATAATAATAATAATGAGATGCAGTTGTTTGGAAAAGCAAAAGACATCCTCAAGAAAGACAAAATCCACAGGAAACAGGAGAATACTTAGACACACTGTGTCGACCCTCGTCGCACTTACCAAGAGACTAAAGCAAGATACAAGAGAGCAGGAAGAGGAAAATAAACAACCAAATCTTCGATGAAAACCAAAGAGCCTTCTAGAGGAGTATAACAAGGTGGGGGGAATGGAACCAGAACGGAAAGAAACTAAGGAGATACAAGAGATAACAAAATGACAGATTCATGGGATAAGCCCTCGTGTGTAGCACAGTTGGTAGAAATGCCATCCTCCTAACACCGGGTGGAAATGACCTGAATTGGAGTCCCGCCGATGATGTGAGGAATTTTTACCTTTCTTTTTCAAAATGGAGATGAGCCTGCACCATCTCTCGGTATTTGTAAGTCTCTCCCCTTGCCATAGCTTGAATCTTTTAACCAATCTACAGCTGATAGTTTCGGCCGACTAATTTTCCCTGATGCAATCCGTGGGTCTTGCATTTGTCTAGTCCACATTCTATCCTTATGTCACTGCTGAATTTTTTGGTGATCAGGAATAGCTGTTGGAGTTGCTTCTCGGTTTTTGAATAGAGCTTGATGTCATCCATGGCCCGCTTTGGTAGCACAGTTGATTGCACAGCAGTCCATCCCACACAGGGTGAAAAAGACCTGCGTTCCAATCCCGTCAGTGAGGAAGAAATGTTTTATGGGCTTTTTCACAACGTGGCTGAGTTAGTCAGATCAGAGGAAGGTAGAACAGTTTTACTCTCAGAAACTGGGTTTTTCGTCCAGCAAACAGAAAATTGACCACAGAACACACACACACACACACAATTTACAGTTTATACAGAGCAATATGGCCTTAGTTGCCAATGCTCCTAAAACCCTCCTACCACAATATCTTTTAGAAGAAAACAAGAGGTGATCAGGAAGTCCCACAATGTCATTATGGAAATAGTTTTGTCTGCGCGAGTAGCACAGTAATATCGTCACCGTCCTCCCCACACCGGATGAAAAATGTCCAGATTCGAATATCGGCGATGACGGGAGTAGTTTTTTCACTCTGTGGCTGAGGTAGTCGGTCTCAGGCGTCGATAGCAAGCAAGTGGTGAACCCCAGGAATAGACAACATCCATAACAACTGGTACAAGTAGTTCACTTTCACCACAAGCACCTAGCAGAGACGTGCACCACACAGACAATCCCAGAGTAAGCCACTCAGACAATCCCAGAGTTTCATACCCAAGGAATCATGTACCTGAAAGCCAAGGATCAAGATACTATAAACCAGACGAAATACAGGCCGTGTTCTGTGGTCGATTATCTGGTTGCTGAACAGGAAACCCGAGTATCCGGGAGGAAAAACCATGCTACCCTCGGTTGAGACTGACAAATTTATAGTTGTAAAAAAAGGCCCATAAAAATTCCTCCTGTTATCGACTGGACTGAAACCAGGTCTTTTCACCTGGTGTAGAGAGTATGGCTATACCATATATGGTGATACCGGAAAGCCATGGATGACAGGAAGCGCTCCTCAAAAACCAAGAAGCAACACCAACAGCTACTCATGATCACCGAAAACTTCAGCAATCGAATTTTGTCTAGACAAATGCAAGACCCACGGGAAAAATTGCATCAGGGAAAATTAATCTGCAGAAACTAAGCTGTAACACAGGTAAAGAGATAAATAAATAAAAAAAACCTCGAGATGGTACCGGTTCAGAAGTGAGAGCATAAGGAGATCAAGGTCTGGCTCAAAAATACTATCAGAGATTCAGAAGCCTACTTAAAGCAAAGCTAAATGGAGTGAACACAGTTAAAGCCATAAACACATGTGCAGTTCCACTGCAAACATAGTCCTTCCGGATTAAAGCCTGGACTAACACCCAGCTGGAGGAGATCATGATATTTCAGAGACTGCTGGGAGCCAAGAATAGAAACAGGTGCAGGTATACTTGCGTGTACACCAATGCTAGGAGTTTAGTAAATAAATTTGAGGTATTGCTCAAAACATCAAAGGCAGATATTGTTGGTATATCAGAGACGTGGTGTCACACAGATATAAGGGATGCAGAACTGGAATTTGGGGAGTACAACGTCTACAGAAAGGATAGACAGGATAGGAAGGGGGGAGGGGTTATGCTATTAGTTAAGAAACACATAAAAACCAAGGAAGTGAAGCCAGTCGACATCGCTGGACAGTGCAGTGTTGAGTCAGTTTGGTGTGACATAAGCATTGGGAGATCAAAATTGAGAGTTGGAGTGTGCTATAGGCCTAATGACTCTGATGAGTATAATAAGAAACTGTACAGGGAAATAGAGTGGGCCAGTAAATCAGAGAGTCTTATAATGGGAGATTTTAATTTCTCAGATATTGACTGGAATTTGGGGGCTGGTCACTCACACACTAGCAGGGCTTTTGTGGATTTATTGGATGATTGTTTTCTACATCAGCATGTTCGGGAGGCAACTAGAGGGAGTAATACTCTTGATTTGATTATCAGCAGTGATTCTTCATGCATTAAGAATCTGCAGATAAATGAACCACTAGGTGGCAGTGATCACAGTGTGCTGAAGTGGGATTTACTCAAAGAGGTAACTACCATTAGGGGTAAAGGGAAGGGTTATTGCTTCCGTAAAGGCGACTACGATGGACTGAGACAGTATTTAAATTCTATACAGTGGGACCAACAGATGATGTTACCAACAGCAAATTAAAAATGGGAAGCATTCAAAGAACTTATCTTGGAAGCTACTAGGCTTTACATACCAACTAAGAAATATTGTTCAAGGTTTAGGCCAAAATGGATGTCAGATGAACTAATGAGGCATATGGCAGAGAAGAAAAATGCATGGGATACTTACAAATTAACACATGACACAGAAGCCTATGACAGATACAAGTTGATATGCAACCAAGTTACAAAGGAGGATAGGCAGGCGAAGGCAGATTACGAGAAATCCTTGGCAAGGGATGCAAAGAAAAACAGCAAAGAGTTCTTTACTTATGTAAACTCTAGAAGGAAGGGGTTGAATCTGATTGGTCCACTTGATATTGATGGGTCAACTGTTGATGATCCTGCTCAGGTAGCTAACAAACTAAATGAATATTTTGCATCGACATTCACACATGAGGAGTTAGTCAGCGAGGGGAATGCCAGAGGTGTATTCAACTCTAGCAGTAAGCTACAGAATCTTGAAATAACTGGGAGTAAAGTGGAGGAGAAACTGTTGAAGATAAACACAAGAAAGGCACCCAGGGTGGATGAGATCTATCCAGTTAAATTAAAGGAGGCAGCAAAGGAAGTAAGCAAACCCTTAGCCATAATTATGAGAGCTTCCTTGGACTCAGGGGAGGTACCCATAGACTGGAAATGTGCAAATGTGACCCCAATCCACAAAGGAGGATCAAAGGCTGACACAAGTAATTATAGACCTGTGAGCTTAACTTCTGTTCCAGGAAAATTAATGGAGGCACTGGTTAAAGAAGCACTGCAGGATCATTTAGACAAGACTTCAGTTATAGCTCAGACACAGCATGGTTTTGTTAAGGGGAAGTCTTGCCTGACCAATTTGATTGGATACTATGATACAGTCACAAAAGAACTGGATGCAGGGAACAGCTTTGATATCATATACTTGGATCTTAGAAAGGATTTTGATACTGTTGCACATGGAAGACTGCTACACAAATTGGAGCAGTGTGACATTGGAGGCAAATTGCTGCTATGGATAAAGGGGTGGTTGAGGGGGAGAAGACAGAGAGTGGTAATCAATGGACACTGCTCATCGTGGACTAATGTTATTAGTGGAGTCCCTCAGGGCTCAGTGTTGGGTCCATTATTGTTTTCTGTATTTATAAATGATATTGATGATGGTATATCAAGCTTAATGTACAAGTTTGCAGACGATACAAAGGTTGGCAGGGTTGTCAAGGACACTACTGACACTATGCTGCTGCAACAGGATCTGGAAAGGTTGAGCAGATGGGCTGAGAGGTGGCAAATGAAGTTTAACATTGACAAATGTAAAGTTTGTTGTTATTTGGTTTTTAGGGGCATTAGCAACTAAGGCCATATTGCTCCGTGAATATGCAGTGGTCATTCCCTGACCTTTCCGCATCCTCCGTATTTGGTGGTGACGGGCTCGAACCCCGGTCTAATCAAGAAGCGTGTGCTGCGCAGTGCTGCTCCTTCCCACCTGGCTACGGAGGCGCCGACAAATGTAAAGTACTACACATGGGAAACAGCAACCCCAGAGCAACGTATCAACTCTGTGGTACTACACTGACAGTGGTAGAGAATGAAAGGGACTTGGGGGTGGTTGTGCAGGCAGATATGAAGTTCTCTGAGCAGTGCAGACGGGCTGCAAGAGTAGCTCATGGAGTATTGTCAATGATAT
This sequence comes from Mastigoproctus giganteus, assembly GCF_048544385.1. Taxonomy (NCBI): domain Eukaryota; kingdom Metazoa; phylum Arthropoda; class Arachnida; order Uropygi; family Thelyphonidae; genus Mastigoproctus; species Mastigoproctus giganteus. Next base: position 17,351,742 of record NC_143576.1, read on the forward strand.
ACAGGAATTTTTCCAGCAGGGATAAGGAGGTGATTATTCCCTTGTATAAGGCAATGGTCAGGCCACACCTAGAGTACTGTATACAGGTCTGGAGGCCACATTTCAAGAAGGATGTAGAGCTGCTGGAACGAGTACAAAGAAGGGCAACAAGATTAGTGAATGGAACAAAGGGGTGCTCTTACGAAGAAAGGCTTAAGTTTTGAAAATTACAGTGTCTGGCGACTAGGCACCAGCGAGGTGATCTGATAGAGGTGTATAAAGCCTTGAATGGTTTGAGCATGCTCAATGCTGATGGGATTTTTCCTCTAGCTCAGAATAATCACCTGAGAGGGCATAAATTCAAATTGAGGAAAGACAGATGTAGGATAGACGTGCGGAAATTTGCCTTTAGCCAGAGGGTGGTTGGTTGGTGGAACAGACTTCCATCCATTGTAGTGGAGGTTGATAGCCTAAATAAGTTTAAGGCTCAGCTGGACAGGTATTTTGAACTAACAGAGGGGTGAAGTGGAAGTGGGTTTTTTTTTTCTTTTTTTTTTTTTGGCTGATGCTGCATAAGCTTGCTTTCTTGCATCAAATGCCTCTACTAATGCTACTGCTAATGCTAATGAAAAAGACAAGAACAACGACCAAGAACCACCGCCATCAACACCAACCTAAATCAGCTGTATAGAGAGATTGACCATAGCTCAGAAAGGAGAAAGGGAACTTGACAGACCTCTTTGAGCAACAGAAGAAAGCGACTGAGAATTTAAAGGATTACTACCATAAAAACACAGCACCACTCTACCGGCAAAGATAGACAATCAGCATACCCTACTCAATTAATCAAAGCAAAGAAACCCCTCCCTTCAAACGTGATCCCCGAAAAAGTCAGCAATGAAATCAGGATTGAATTTGGACTAGACAATTCTAAGCCCCACAGATTGTATCAGGGCAATTCAATCAGAACAATGGCACTCCATGACGCTACAATCACCTTCATCAACACCACACAGGTAAAAAGGCTTCCAATGCATAGGTAAGGTGTAAGGTAAGGTGTGTTGGGGGTCTAACGGCTCCTGGGGTTTCCCCCATCTCCGCGTATTTTCTATGTTTCGGGCAAGCCTGAGATTTTTTTTTTTTTTTTTTTTAAATATATATGGTTCATGAGCTATGTGGCGTGTTGTGCCCTTTGTTCATCCGGCCTATTAGCCGCCAGGCCCCTAGTGGGACCTGACGTTTCCACACCCTGCCACGAGGAGGCTGGCCGGGTGTACCCAATGAAGCTATTTTACTCTGGCGGGTCCTGCCACTTACTTTCCTGAGATTTCAGTGGCAAGGACCTAAAAAAAAAAAAAAAAAAAAAAATATATATATGTATATAAAAATAAAATACATTGGAGAAGTCGCGAGCATAGTTTAGTAAGTTAAGGTTCTTTTAAACATCGTTTGGGGTTTACACTGAAAGTCTGTAAGGCCTAAAAGGTCGGGCATAAATTTTGGTGTGTCTTAAATTTTGATGTTGGGCTGATCGCTATGTAAGATGACATAGCGACAGTTTTGGGTGGGGAGGCAGAAGACTGGGGGTGGAAATAGGAAGCAAAGGGGTCGATAGAGAAGATGACCCCCCGTTTTTCAGTGGAGCATGCCCATGCTCCACCAGAGGGAAAGAAGGGTGGCAAGGGGAGAAGAGGGTTCTTCCCTTGCGAGGAAATGGGGTTTAAAGAGAATCCTGCAGGTGCAGGATCTGAGAGCCAGATGGCGCTCTACTCTAGCTCTGGGACGCTTCAGTGTTGGTCTCTTTCAGGAATTTCATCAGTGTGACGAAAATTTGTCTTGTCTGTGGTAGTTTTCCTCAAGATAGTTGTTTTCTCCTTTTCCTGTGAGCAGCTTTGATTGGCACTAATGGTGCATTTTTTGAACTGTTGGATTTTCTTCTTTGTTTCTGGTTTGTTTGAATTTCTCCGTTGTTCTGGTTCATCCATTCCTTCTAAGTTTAGGCTTTTCTATTGAGTGTTGTTGTCTTCCTGTTGGACAGATTGTATTGCAATAATTGTTTTCCTTCTTGTAAATAGTTGAGTTGCAAAGTTGGTAAAAGCTACAAACTCCTCTTGTGAATTCAGGAGTCGGGATTCTTGGTTAATTGGATTGTACTGGATGTTTCTAATGAGGCTCGCTCTTATGTCGTCATAATTTTCACATTCATGCATGATATGAGTCCATGATTCGGGTTCTCCGCAAGTACAATTTCTATCTTCTGTTATGCCTAGCATGTTTAGCTTTTCCTTGAACGGACCATGACCCGTTAGTAGATACGTAGCGTTAAGGCCCGGGAAAAACCACAGTGGGGCTTTCGGGTGCATTTTTGTCACCAGTGGAAGAAATTTATGGGTTATTGCTCCTTTGGTGGTTTCATTCCACCTTCTTTGCCAGGTTTCTGTTAGGAATTCATCTATCCTTTTTTGTTCCCTCTTCCAGCCACTAGTCACGTCAAGGGTTATGCCACAGGTTGTAATTGGAATCGCTTTTTTGTGATAATACACTAGTCCCGCGCGAGCAACTTCCAGGTCAAGGGGTAGTGCACCTGCAATGACCTGGAGCGCCGCCGTACTAACTGTGCTACTCGCTCTAGTGATTGTAAGTAGTATGTTCCTCTGAATTGTTTCAAGAATTTTCCTGTTTGTTACTGTGCTGGTTTTTGTCATCCATACTGGCGATCCGTACATAATTACCGGGATGAAGAGGGTTTTGTAATATAGGGAGAGGATCTTTTTATTTAGCCCCCAGTCCTTACGTGTGATTCTTGATATAAGTGCTGTGTATATGCGTATCTTCTTCCTGAGGTAGTTTAAGTGCGGTTTAAATGAGAGATTGCTGTCAATGATAATTCCTAAGTATTTTATCTCGTTTGATAATTTAACTGTTATTCCTTCTACTTTGATTTGTGGTGGCCTGTTTAAGTTTAGTTTTCCTTTCAAGAGGACCGAGTTGGTTTTTTCCGGTGCTAGTTTTAGGTTATTTAGTTTAACCCAATCCTGTAGGATTTGCAGCGCTCCATTTGCTTGTTTTTCAAGGTTGGCTCTTGAATCAGCTGCTGTGATTAAAAGTAAATCATCGGCAAAGGCCTGCGCCTCAACCTCCCCCAGGTCCTTGCAGAGAAAGTCATCGAGGACCAAGTTCCACAGGAGTGGCCCCAGAACAGAACCCTGGGGGCAGCCCCTGCGAACTGCACGTGATAGGCTGGAATAGGGCGCAAGGATCTGCACTTCCCTGTCAGTGAGATACGACTTTACACAGTCAAATAGATTTTTTGGAAGGGCTGCAGCACGAAGCCTCGCCAGGACGCTCGGCCACCAAAGGGTGTCGAACGCCCCAGCGAAGTCCACCGCGATCACCAGGAAGTACTTGCTGGTACATTGTGCAGCTCTGTTAAGGAGATCTCGGATCGCATCAATAGTAGAGGTTCCAGATTTGAACCCATATTGTTTTGAGTTGCTAAGGTTTGCTTCCATATAGTGCTGTTCAATTCTCTTGTGTAGTAGTCTTTCCAGGATTTTGCTCACCGTCGATAGCAAGGCAATTGGTCTATAGGATGTTGGCAGTTCCGGCAGTTTTGTAGGGCTTTTTGGTATTAATTTTAAGATGGCTTTTTTCCATTGTGTTGGAAAGTGACCTTGCTCCAGGCAACTATTGTACAGTCGTAGTAGGAGTTGTGGGACACATTCAGCAGTCTTTTTAATCATCTCTGGTTCAATTAGATCTAAACCTGGGCATTTTTTGTTTTTTGTTCTGCCCGACGCTTCTTGGAGCTCCTCAAGAGTAAACGGCGGTTCTTTGTGGGTGTTTATATAACTTTCATTTGCGTGACATATCTCCTCCTGCTCCAGTGTCAGTTCTGTTGGCGGTTCCACGAATATTGCTGCAAGAATATTTGCAACTGAGTTTCTCCACGTTGTAGTCAGTGAGCCCTGTGGGGTTTTTGTTGCCACCATAACTTCTCCTCTGGGGAGCTTGCTAGTTATGATTTTGAACACCACTCCCCAGGGATCGGTGTTTCCTGTTGTTTGGACGAATCTCTGCCAGCTTTCCCTTTTGCTCTTTTTGATTTGCTCCGTGTAGTGATTTCTAAGCTGGCGGTACCTGTTTCTCATTTCCGTGACTTCTTCCTGTGGCCAGCTTCTTCTTGCTCTTTGAAATTCTCTTCGTTTTCCCTGTACCATTTTCCTTAGCCTTTGCAGCTCAGGGGTCCAACAAGGCATTGGCCTTGAGATCGGAGTTCTCCTTTTCATGCTTGCTTCCGCCGCCGTGGTGATCATTTTAGTCATGACTCTTTGAAAGATTTCCGGATTTTCCATCTCTGATTGTATATTTCTATGGGCTTCCATGTAGGCCTGTTCTTGGCTACTTAGTGTCCTTTTGAATTTGTCCCAGTCAGCTTTGTGGATGTTGAATCTGTTCTGCATCTGTCTTAAAATAGGTATCCTTTCCAAGTTTTTGTTTATGGAGTATGTGATTGTCCTGTGGTCTGAAGTCGTCCAATCACTTTGCACTGTCCAGTCGGAGATATAATTTTCAATATTCCTTGTCACCAGGGTAACATCTATGGTCGATTCCCACAGTGTGTTTGAGAATGTGGGAAGGCAATGAGGTTGATTCATAACAGTAAAGATGGAATTTGATAGAAAGTCTTCTAACTTCTGTCCATTTGCTGTTGCTCGTCGATCAGGGGTATAGCTATGCCACTGTGGGGACCGGCAATTTACGTCCGCACCAATAATTATCTTGTTTCCAGCTAGGATTGACTGGACGTTTTCTAGATATGCTGTAGCAAAGTCAATTTCTACGCCGGGTCTACAATATAGAGCGATTATATAAATGGTTCCAACAGATGTGATCAGCTGGGCACAGGCTGCCCAGGGTGTGCAGAGCTGTTGGATTTTAGTGACAGTTATGTCTGGATTCCTTACTATAATTGCCGCCCAAGGCGTATCTTCTGTACAGTGCACGATTTTGTACGATATAGGGTATCCCCTCACCCGCTTCTGATGTGTGTATGGCTCCTGGACTATTACAATATCAGTGTTTTCCTCGTCTGCTTTCTTTCGGATCTGCTCTACCACTGCTCGGGCTCGCTGTGCGTTTAGTTGCTGTATCTTTAGGATCCCGGTGTTGTATGATCGTTTAGAGAGTGTCCCCATAATCGATCCTGGCCTGGTATAAACTCTTTGTGTGGATGTATGTTGGGCAGTTTGGATCTCTGATTGAGTGTGCATGATCTAATTTTAAGCTTTTGCAGTTGGCGCAGTTTGGTTCGCTAGCTTTATTCGGGCAGTTTTTAAATTCGTGCCCTTTTCCCGAGCAGTGGCCACAGGTAGATTCCTTCTGTGTGCATGTATGCGTTGTGTGGCCATGCTTGCAGCAGCGAAAGCATTTTGGTATCACCACATGCTCTCTGAAGCGCAGACTACTCCACTCGACATAGATTTGAGATTGGCCCTTGATGACTTGCCAAGCAACCGGAGCTAACTCTATCGTCCAGTTGCTATCTATTCCATTTCTTGCCTTTGTTTTGTATTTGGGCATAACTATATTTTTTGCTTCCTTGTGTGGGAGGACCTGTTTGAGATTCTTTCTAAAGATTTCCTGGGCTAGATGTTCTGGTGTTATGTCAGAGTCGACACCAAACACGACTACTGAGGGGCCCTTTCTTCGGGGGATTTCCGCCTTTAACCCAAGTGTCGTTATTTTGGTGTTTGTCAAGATCTGCTCAGCTTCCTCTTTGCTAGCCGTTTCTATCACCACTCCCGGGTTTCTAGTTTTCCTTATTGACTTGATTCTTGTGTTTTCAAAGTCACTCTTCATATTTTGTTTAACCTTTTGTTTTATTTGGTCGCTTGTATTTTTCCCTTCTTCTGTTGGTCTCAGGATTACTAGATTTGGTGTCTGCAGCAATGTTTTTTGTTTCTGACCTTGGTTATTGGTCTTGTTTGTGTCCTCAGGAAGTGTGTTCCTCAGCGCGTCAGTGTATGATGGGGTGCGCTGTAGCATTTGTATACCTCCATCAGTCTTGTATATTTGTAGTGCTGCGATTGCTTTTTGGTGTTCTACATTAGTTTGAAGTAGAATAGTTTCTAGTTTTGTCCACTGCAGGACTATCTTTGCTCTTATTTCAGAGGAAATTCTGCTGCTATTATCTCGCATTATTGTCTCTAGCGCAGCTCTAAGCACAAGCATTTGGTCAAGCACCGAGCCTTGTGGCAGGGTGGGGTCAAGGGGGAGTCCTTTTTCCCCTTGCTTCAGGTCTTCTATTCCGTTAGTTGGTTCTGGCGGTTCATTAGCCTCAATGTTACTCCTGGTTTCCCTGTCATATCTTGCGATGGTATTTTTCCTCTGTTTGCTTCTGGTTATTGCGCCTTGTTTAGGGTCTTGTTCTTCTGCCCTATTTTTGATGTTCATATCTTGTTCCCCGTCTTGCAGTGCCAATTGACTATATGGTTGGGTTGGGTTGTATCCATTCATCGTTTCTGTTTCATCTGCCTCCATTTGCTCAACTTTCGTTATAACGGGATATCCGGTTTAAAGGGGTTGAAATTTTGTACGTTTTAAAGAGGTCTGAAAATGCTGCCGAACGTCAACAGTGTCAGGTCCGTGTGATGATTCGAAGCCGCACGTCAACGTGTTTGGTAGTCACACAAAACTTAAGCCTGTTTGTCACTGCAGCAAAACAAAGCTTTCTCCAATTGTGAACGGGACCTCCTGCTGTAGAGTATCGCCGCAGGCAGGGAGGTGACACGAAACGGAGAGAGAGAGAAGGGAAAATGTCATTGCTCAGCGAAGCTAGTGTCCACTAACTGCAAATCATGCTATACAGAATTACTACAAGCTAGCGTCCATCTTGAAGAAGTGCATTGTCTGTCCCAAGCCAAAAGGAGAAATATACAAAATACTTAACTTTTGCTGGAGCAGCGCAGCTGAAACTTCATACACGAGTAGACGGGCGTTCATCGATGGTTACTGGATCACTTCTATGGTCGAGCATTTAATTTAATTCATTTAAATTACTTTTGAATAAGAGAGCTAAACACACACGGTGTACTAATAGGCGCCACCTGGCGCACTCCCAATGCATAGGTAATGAGTTCCAATTCATGCATCATGAACACTCTTCCAGAAGGGTGAACATCGTCATCTAACACCGGAAACTATAGATAATGTATCGCCGAGCCCGGAATGACAGATGACACATATTGACGATGCCACCTGGGGCTAGAAATAATCCAGCACATCACTGGAGGGTGCAGGGTGATCACGCAGACGAACTACACTTGTAGACAGAACCAGTGATAAAACATCAGAAGCTAGCAAGGAATACTAGTTGATCAAAGAAAGTATATCATATTACAAGTACGAACCCCAAGCCATACTAGAGATCCCAACCCAGTCTCAGCCGTGCTGAGACTGTGCCATAATAACGAACAAGACAATCTCGCACAACAGACCGGGCACAACATAACTCTTGTCGACAATAAGGAAAAGGCTACCTATCTGATTGACATAGCGGTGGGAAACTCAAGAAAACCAAGGAGGAAAAGACCAGGCAGTAAATACACCTAAGACAGGACGTCAAAGAGATGTAGCATATGGAACAAGAAACATCATTACGATCACCGTAACAACCACCAGCATAGTGCCAAAGAACTTACACAACAGCCTACCAGCAATAGGCCTGCAATCAGGGCCATCCATAATTTCTTACATATGCCAGCATATGTGTTGTCTGTAAATTGCGTGTGCTCTCTGGTCTATTTGCCTGTTTTGCTGGACGAAAATACCCGGTTCTGGGGGGGGGAAACCTTGCTATCCACGCTGACTACCTCAACCACACAGTGAAAACCGACTAAATTCCTTGCGTCATCGACGGGATTCGAAGCCGGGCATTTTCCACCCAGTGTGGAGAGCACAGTGACAACACCATTGTGCTACTGCGCAAAAACCAGAGACCCAAGAGAGAGAGAGAGAGAGAGATCCTCGACCAATAGTAATAATAGCCAAATAACAATCACCCTGTGTACGTAGTACCAATAAAGAGGTAACATCAGGGAGAAATCACAATAATAATGCATCGCCCAAATCGATTCTTAATACGATATAATGATTCCCTTTCTCAAATTAAGGAGAATATATCACTCAGGACTGGAAAAAAATGGAAGAATCAACATAGCTGTCCAGGACCTGCATTTAGATTGTCACTTTTCAGTTGGTAGAATATGTAAAACAGAATTTGTAAACGAATATAATAGTGCACCATGATTGGAGACCAATTTATGAAGCCATTCAAATAATAATGCCTTACTATTTCGTATTAAATATTTGGCTGATACACATGGATCGAAAGTGATTTCTACATTCACCAAGTATGAAAAAATAAAATCTGAGAGGAACTGTGATACAAAATTCATGCTGACTGATAGCGACTGTCAGACACTGAAAACGATTTTAGCCCCAAAACATAAAACTACTGCCACAAAAATAACTGCAGAACTTAATGAGACTCAGCACTTCATTTTCTCGCAAAACAATTCAGTGAGAAGTACATAAAACTGATATTTACGGCAGAGACGCTATTGCAAAGCCATTTCTTACTTCTGGTAATGATTAAAAGGTTCAGTGGCATAAGGAGCAGAAAAACTGGACATTCGATGAATGGAAACGCTTCATATCTTCAGAGGAATCGTAATTCACATTTTTGTCAACATCAGGGAGTTTGTTTGGCGAATGACAAATTAAACACATCATGCTGTCTGTCACGTGACAATCAAACATGGAGGATCAACTGGTTTGGATAGCAGTATTCTTTTAAGTCCCTAATCACCAATGAGCTGTGATTTACTGCCCTGATATTCTGAGTGACCATGTTCATTCCATGATGCAGTTTTTTTCCCACAAATGATACTATGTCTCAAGATGATAATGCCCGATACATAGTCAGATATTGCCAATCATGGCTGGAACAGCAAGAAACTCAAGCTAAGCTTCTCCTATGGCCTCCATAATCACCAGGCAGAAATGTTGAGCCACTATGGGGATATTTGGAAAGGAGAGGATGAGAAGTAGATATCTTCGTCTCTTAAAACGTGCTTCTATGAAAAATGGGTCAATATTCAACTTATGACAGTTCAAGATTTTTTTTCGTTTATTTAAATGAATTCTCCGTAGACTACAAGCTATTTTAAAAGCAAAGGGTAGCAAGTGTATTAATGCATACCTGTAACTATCATCACTGGTGTTTCCATTATATCGCCCACCTCTGTTGGTTATTAATATTATTATTAGCCATATGTGGTGCAAGGAAGTCTGAGCATTATGCTGCACCAGCCAAAAAAAAAAAAATTCCCGTTACCGAGAGAGAGAGAGAAATAGAATGGAACTGCCAAGAAAGAGAATGATGGTATCCAGTTAAAGGACCTTGGGTTTGCCAAGCCCATACTCACCAGATGTGAGCCCCTGAGGTTGTGAGGTCGTTTTATCTGAATTACAGCCCACTGACGTTTGGCAGGGATTCGAGTTAGCCATAATAACCCAAGGAGTCTTGCTCCAGGTTTCACCATTGTTCCATCAAGATATCAGCTGCTGTATTGTGGTTGGCAGAGAATTGCGAAGCCGACCTCCTGCCCTTTCCAACATATTCCAAACATTCCCAATTAGAATCCGATCTAAAGAATTATATCTATCGCAATCTGGCTGACAATGAAGCTGCAGGGTGAAGTTGGTCCTATAACACAGAAAGATATTCAGCAGAGGTAACTCGACCTGCTAACGGCATGAGCGGGCCCGTCTGTATCGGCACATCATACTGCATAGAATGATGGCATCTTCAGCTGCTTGAGTGATGGACACGATAGTCTGGAGCCCCATTGCATTAGATTTAAACCAGTTTAACTTTATTGGTGCAAAGAGTGTAACCAAATGCTCTTTTTTTTCACTGTTCCAGTCTTGTTTTGGAGTTTGTAGTACCACTCCAGTCGATTTTTTTCTAATTCAGATCCTTCAACAATAACATCTTTTTGAAAATCGGAATGATCACCTGTCTTTTCTCTGACTGGATCGACTTCAGAAAAGTGTACCTCATTTAGCTTATATCATTATTATTATTATGTCTAAGGTGGCACCTAGACTTCCGTCTATCTCCACCTGATAAAGTTGACTTTGTGCAGAACCTCTGCAAAATAGACCTGTATGGAAGGTCTCTTCGCCATCAGGGAGAAGCTGTCACCTGCACAGCCGCTCCCCGTTGGCGAATAGACCCTAATGGCTGCCCATATTCACTTGGTGCTGGGCCTGGTCTTCTATTTTAAGTGGCTCATGCACAAAAATCCCGCACCCACCGGAAGTAGTGCTATACCGGTGGGTGCCAGCAATCCCGCTCCCAGGCTGCCCACACCTGAGAGCCAGCAAAAAAAAAAAAAATAAATAAATAAATAAAATACATATATATACACACACATAATATAAACAAACTAAAAGGAAAAAAAAAACACAAATAATCAAAATGTATATAACCAAATCTTAATTAGTAATCATTAGATTATTCCAATGTCTTCTCCGTTGAAAAACAGTTACACAGAACTCTTGCAGTGCTTGAAATTTATCCTGATTAGCAATAAGGTCACTTTCACAGCCTCTAACTAAATTACCAATCTTCACTTTTAGCCTTTCTCTATGTTCAACATACAAACTACAATCATATAATAAATGACTCCAAGTCTCAGGTTGACCGCAAGTGCATAAAGGAGAGCTGACTAGACCAAAGTAATGTAGTTTAAAATTTAATGAGCCATGGCCAGTTAAAATAAACGATGTTACCATAGAAGGAAAAAACCATTTGTTGTTACTATCATAAGTAAATTTAACTGTTGGAATAAACAATCTAGTCACCTCCCCAGTTGCACAAAGATCCCATCTCTGTTGTCACATACCAATCAACTGTGTTAGAACATTTTTCTTAGCTTTAGCTATCTCTATAGTGACATCAGATGTAATATTCATGAAAACCACTATGCCTTTTTTTAAGTAATAACAAAGGGCCCGATACACAATGTACAAGTCTAGAGGCAAATGCCCGGCCAAAACCTGCATAGCATTCGTTGAGACTGTTCTGCACAAATTAGAAATAACATAAAGCATTGAGCGCTGAATCGATAACAATTTCTGTTTAAATTTAACGTTAGTAACTCTGAAGTACCACACTGATGCTCCGTACGCAACTATGGGTAAGAAGACTGCCTTGTAGTATAAATTTAAAACTTTCCTTTTCAACCCCCAATCTGACCGTGTTAATCGAATTATTGCTGCACTAAATTTTTTAATTTTTTCGTGTAAGTAATTTAAATGTGAGAAAAACGATAATCTATCATCAATTCTTATACCTAGATATTTCACCTCAGATACTAGGGGAATCTGCCTCCCCTTAATTAAAGCTTTTGGCGGTCGCGCATAATTTAGTTTCCCCTTAAGAAGCATCATAACAGTTTTAGTTGTAGATTTAGTTGCAGCCCACGACACTAGACTTTCTAATAGCTTATATCAACGAGTTTGTGATTATACATTTGATAACCATATGATATGACACATACCATATGACAACTGAAATTGGCATACATTTAAATACCCGCCAAAGTCAACTGAAAAAATTTTTTTGCCAGTGAGTGCATATGGGTCATGAGTCACATGATCGTCCCACCATAGCAAGTTATTCAGTCTTGGGCAAGAGCTGCATGGTCCCAGCTCCCACAAATTGGACTTTTTCATCAAACAAAACAGGCTCACCACAGAATATACATACATGCTCATTTATTGGCAGTCATGTTACTCAACCATTCTGTACACAGGTTTTCATGACAGTATATTTAATGCGAACAAATTACAAGTATAAACCTTTAGTATTGTCTTCCTACTTTAGTACTTGCTGGGAATTGAACACTATATACTGTTCATCTAGAAGGAAAAATCTGGGCCCTGAATAGGTCAGCGAACTTTAAATGTAAACAAAAATCTGTAGAGCACGGTGGGATATAATCTTCAACTGTACCCTTGAAACAATTCAGTCCTTATATACACTGCTCAACAAAATTAACAGAACCAGTAGAAAACGTGGTGTAACTCATCCAGACTGCGATGAAGTGGAACAAAATTTGCTATGGCAGAATAACGATGATTTTTTGACAGCTACAAACTTTGTACAACTATAAGGGACATTTACAGGGGTTGTACGAAAATTACTAAAAAGGTCACAATACAGAAGTAGATACACAATGTTCGAAAATATGGTCACATGACCAGAGCCGTGCCTGGGGGGGGACCCACAAACTGCTGGCGAGGTGTTGGATGACCACAGCTCATTGATCCTCAAGGTGAGCAAAGGCTCTCCCGGATGGTACATGGCAACACAAGGATGACTGTGACGCAACTAGCCGGTAATTGGAATGCTGGTGACACGAGTAATGCCACAACACAGTACATCAAACCCTGCTGAAAATGGGACTGCGTAGCTGCAAGCTGCTCCGAGAGTCCATGCGAATCACGGTTCACCGGCAACAACACCTACAATGGGCATGCGAGCATCAAAACTGACCTTGAGTGACTGGAAAAATATGTAGCCTGGTCCGATGAATCACATTTCCTGTTACACCATGTGGACGGCAGAGTACGTATGTTGTTTACCTGGGGAAGTGATGGCACCTGGATGTGTGGGAAAAAACAAGCTGGTGGCTGCCGTGTCATGCTTTGGGCAATGTTCTGCTGGGATACCCTGGGTCCAGTCATCCATGTGCCGGGTACTCTGACGTCTACCAACTACCTAAACATCATTGCTGACCACGGCAATGGTCTTCCCCTCTGGCGGTGCCGTCTTTCAGCTGGATAATGCACTTTCCCGGATTGTTTGAGACTAGTTCGTGGAACATGAGGAAGACTTCCAGGTATTGCCCTGGCCTCCAAATTCCCCAGCCATCAATCCCATCGAACATGTGGTTTGTTTTTTTTGGTAGTTGTTGGCGCATAGGCTTCTGTGGCCATAGTGCACCTCCCAAGGTTTTTGCAGTACTTTGATCCAAGCCCGAGGCGGGAATCGAACCCACGACCTTTGGGTTGCCGGGCAGGCACTTTACCCACCCGGCTAGCCCGGTCGGCTCATGTGGTTTGTGTTGGAACAGCAACTCTGATCTGTGTGGGGGGGGGTCTCAACAATGGACCTTACAGGAGTTAAAGGATCTGCTGGTTGTGTTGGTACCAGATACCACAAGACACTTAGATATTTTGTAGCATCCATGCGCTGGGTACGAGCTGTTTGGGCTGCACGTGGCAGACCAACATCATATTAGGTAGGTGGTAATATTTTGGCTCGTCGGTGTATTCCTCTACCACTTGAACTGTGCAGTGGCAATGTGCATGAAAATAATATCTCAGCAAGCCAACCCCTAGAAACTTACACAGGGTTTGAGGATCTGTTCTCGGTATACCTCTCCGCAATTACAGTATCTCCTACCAAAACCAGAGAGGGGTGTAGCCACTGATCATCATTGCACCCCACATGAGAACTCTGTCCCCGTGTCCCTTTGTTGGAGGGATGGTACCACATTCATCTTCAGATTAAGTAACATCTAGAATCTGTTTGCAGGCTTAAACAGGACTCATCAAAGAACAGAATTGTACCAAACTTGTCAGGGCTCCAAGTCACACGCTCATGGCACCAGTTACAAGATCTGGTTTGGGGTTAATGTGATACAAACAACTGGCTTCTTTGCATAGAGGCGCCTCCGTAGCCAGGTGGGCAGGAGCAGCAGTGCATAGCACACGCTTCTTGATTAGACCGGGGTTCGAGCCCGTGACCACCAAATACGGAGGATGCAGAAAGGTCAGGGAATGACCACCGCATATCCTGGAGCAATATGGCCTTAGTTGCTAATGCTCCTAAAAACCGAACAACCAACAACAATCTTTGCATAGAATCCACTTGAACTGGGTTTCCTTAATAGTCTGGTTGGAAATGTTTTCACTTGAATTGGGCCTCCTTAATAGTCTGGTTGGAAATGTTTTCACTTGAATTGGGCCTCCTTAATAGTCTGGTTGGAAATGTTTTCACTTGTGGCTGTAGCAACCTCAAGAGACAGTTGATGACAGCACATTGCAGGGTTTCGCTGTTAGAGCCAGATAACGGTCTGTTCTGCTTGATTTAGCCCTGGGGCAACATTGGCCAGCTCTTCTTTTATTTCTTCCCATTCCTTGAAACTGCTTTCATAGCACCAAGACGACACTGCAAGACACATTAAGCCATGCCACCTCTGCAGGCTCCAAGTTGTCCATCAGTCCACCGTTTCAAAGAATCATCTAAACAACGATGACTTGCCATCTTGGGTAGAGATGTGGCAATCCCACTAAGCCAAAAAAAAAAACTGGAAATGCTGTGGTCACAACCCGTTTATATAGGCATGAATAATTTGCATAACACGCAGCTCTGTAAGGTGTTAGATTGATTCATATTAGATACTAGGAATTTGCATGCCAAGATGTCTATTACATCAAATATTCAGCTACAGCAACACTGTTCACACTTCACAATATTCATGAAAAAAATTTTGTTGGGCAGTCTAGTATATTGTTGTGGTTATTGTCAAAAATACATCTGAACAGAAGTCGGTTGTCATTCTTGTTGAAACAATTAGATATTTTCAATAATTGTCACTTGCAGTATGTCAAACACGTCTAGATCAATATTTGCCTCAGGCACTGGATTCATCAAAGAAAAAATCTCTTGATAGCAATCTTACTTCTGTTAAAGAGTATTATAAGCAAATCTCTTACAAAGGTTGGTGAATTTCATATGTAGGTTAGATTCACATATGCTGTTTGCTCCTCCTTTATCAATTCAATTCATGGCACTGCCATTGTTCCACAGATTTCATATTTATTCCTCACATATTGGTGGGGTTGGAGCATAAACTGAATGGCCATTTATTAATTATACTTAACCTTTATTTGAAATGGACCTCTTTCAGAAACCGCATCACATGTTTATACTAAGTAACATAAAGCAGGTAACAAGATATGTATGGATACTGTCTGCAACTGTATGAGAAAGGGCAAAGTCAGTGACAAATTACGGCCAATAAGTATTATTATATTTGCTGTGCAATCCAAAAACTAATTCATTTTGCCATATGTAATAGTGCCATAAACTGCATGTTTCTCTGGTCAATTTACCTATGTTGCTGGATAAAAAAAACCAGAGTTGTAGTAGGGTTTTAGGAGCATCAGTAACTAATGTTATATTGCTCCATGTATATATATATATAGGTAGCCCTCGATTTACGTCGGGGTTAGGTTCCTGGGGGGAGTGGCACAAATGGAACCCTTTATATAATGGAGTCAATCAGAAATCACAGGGTTAGGTTCCAGGCACCAAAAATTTTACCTACCACTTTGTATTGATTGTTTTGTTTTATTAGCATTCTTCATAGTTGTAGTAATAGTCGATGAAGGCATATTCATAGCCCTACACATAATATGGCGGCTTTCACCAGATTCCATCCTCCGAATATTGCACTAGGATTCAATAAACTACTTTTACCAGATATGGCATCTCTTTATTCTATTAAATTAAAAACTTTATAACACGATGGCAAAAACTGCACACGACTATCACTATTATTATTTAATTTATTAATAGCACAATTATAAAAAAAATGTTAGCACAATAAATTTTTAACACGTGTAAATAGCATAAACAACAACCAACTGAATGCTTCACTGCACTGACTTTACCACCCGCATCCATGAGCGAGTGGCTACTTTGAGAGCGGGAATCTTTCTCATCTCTGATACGGATGTGCTAATTGCTGATTGGCTCGGATTGTCCTAAATCACAAGAACAGTGCATGATACATAGCACAGCATGCTGCCGATAAATTTTGTCTGACGATTTTAAACTTTCAATTTATAAAGAAATTGCAAAAAAATAAATAAATAAAAATACCATTATGGTCAGTGATCGGCACAAAACGAGGACTACCTGTATATATATATATATATATATCTGTAAATTGTGAGTGTTCTAGGTCGATTTTCTGTTTGTTGAACGAAAAAACCATACTACCCTTGCCTGAGCCCGATTAAATCAGCCATGCTCTGTGGAAGTCACACAAAAACTCCTCACATCAACAGAACTTGAACTCGGGTCTTTTCCACATGGGTGGGGAGAATGGCGATTCTACTAACTGTGCTGCCACTAGGGTTCAAGTTTCCGCAGGGGGGAACATTGCCATTCATGCCTGAAGCCTATTAGCAGCCACGTAGCAAAAAAAAAAAAAAACCCATAAAAGTCGGTCATTTACATGATTTGAAGCCAGGCTTTCACCACCCGGTGTGGGATCACGATTATAACCACTGTGATACCATGCGGACTGTGTAAGTATATAAGATTTAATTAACTCTGAATGCATCACGACAGCTAGCACACCAATATGAGTATCATATAGACTGCAGTCCTGTTGATGGATACAGCTCAATGAGTAAGGCCAGTGGAGGCTACTAAAACATGTGCAGGTTAACTGAGAGGCTATAGTCAGCCCAATAAGAAACCAGTTCAAAACTGGCAATCAAAGAGACATTTTAGAACACACCTTTATCACTAATGAAGACATTATTGTTATTATTACTAGCCATATAGTGCAAGGAAGCCTGAGGCTTATGCTGCACCAGCTAAAAAAAAAATTTCCAAGTTACCCTGAGAGAGAGAGAGAGAGTCAGAAGTAGAAGGGAATCACCAAGAAAGAGTAGAATGATGATATCCAGCTCAGGACCCTGGGTGTGCCAAGCCCATACTCACCAGCGTGAGCCCCTGGGGTTATTGCAACCAATGACTAAATGTGGTTCCACTCCTGGTAGCAAAAAACAAGGAATGGTTATAGTGGGCTTGGGAACACAACCAGACACCGAAGGATTGGAAAAAAGTTGCCTGCTCTGGCAAATCCGAGTTCCTGCTGGGATTCGTCAGAGCAGGCAATGGAAAGGACCACAACATGGCAAAAACAGTATGAGTCCATGGACCTATTCTGTCATGCATCAACAATGCATGGCTATTGGTGACAGTTTTCTTGGTATCTCCATGATACAAATGGAGCAATATTTGAAATCTAAAATTTACCTGGAAATTGTTTCAGATCAGATGCACTACAACCACGAAGTGTATCTATTCACAGTATCTTCAAACACGATAATACATCATGTCCAAAGGCCAAAATTATACAGAATTGGTTCCATGAACCGAAGAGTGTATTCAGCCCACTGAAGTGGCCTCCCCAATCATCAGATCTCAACCCAATCCAAATGTACATGTGCGAAATGAGCTCTTCAGAGTAGAGTACCACAACAATCCAATTTGCAACAACTCTGAGAAGTGATTGAGTCAACCCCTCAACTGAGTTCATGTCTATGTAAATGCAAGCTTTCAATATGGCTAATGGGGGAGAAACTATTCACTGTTAAGTAGATGTACTAATAAAGTGGCTTATCCATTTCTGTTCTCTAAACTTCAACAAAAAAAAAAAAAAAAAAAAAAAAAAAAGACTATAGAAACAATTTGTAGTACTTATTGAACTTGAGGACTTTGCACTTGGAGAACTACTATGTAAGATTTAATAGAGTAACTTTTCCACCTGTTTGTATTAATTTTTTTTTCTATACAATTAGACCCAAAAAAATCCTAATAACTAAATAAAATTGACACTAAGTTTTGTATTTCAGTAGTAATCCGTTTTGAAATAAGTGAACAAATTTTGACAATCCAAGACATATCCCATTTTGCTTAGTCATTAGGATCTTAATTATACAAACTCTCCTTTCCATACCAATATACTAATTAAAATGCTTCACATGGAAGTGTCTTTCTTAAATATTTCTTACTTTGTACTATTTATATTTTAGGAAATAAAGAAGACTGTACAGAACTCAATAAAAAGGAAACTACACACGAACGGTTTTCCTGCAGATTTGGATCACCACAGTTTTATTGCATGCATTAATTTCTTTAAAAATAATTATTTTTTAAAACTTTAAAAAGTAAATAAAAAAATTATAAATGTTAAAAGTGTGGCCACCAATGATTCTCATCTGATACCTACCTCACAGCCTTAGTTGCTTTGCTGAAAAGCAAAAAAACATTATCATTGTATACAATAACCTTCACAATGGCACAAACATGGAAGGCTGTAAATGAAGTAGTGCTCCATTTCATGAAGAGTAGGCATATCTAATAAAGTGGTCACTCAGGGAATTAGTAACACTATCTGATATAACTTCCTCATCACTCGAGATTCTATTAAGTGATTTTCTTAACCAGCACTGCAGATGACACTACACATGAGTGTACTGTAATTATTTTTATAAGCATTTTTCATTATAATTGAGTACCTAAAACATTTAATGACTTACAAATTGTATAAAACAGGTGTGGAATGGATTACCACAAAATGGAATGCTGTTATGGTTCATCAAACCCAGGGCCACCAACCCGGTGGTGCAATTGGTGTACCACACCAGGATGGCAATGACTAAGGAGTGGCAGAGACTAAGAGGCAATGAAGACCAATGTTCTGTAAACACTAAAAGAGACAACAAAGACTAAGGAGACTAAAAGTTCAATGTATCGAAGAATGTGTTTTGTTGTATTTTATATTGTGATAATAAATTCGATTTAAAAACAAAAGATCAGTCTGTCATTTGTCAAATAAAATTAGATCTTTTATAAATGTGTGCTCTACTATTATTTGGTTTGACATTTTATCTAATGTAAATTTTGTAAGCAAATTATTACAAAATACACAATCGGATATATTAACATCACTAATGCATTTAAAAAATTGAAGGAAATGATTATAAACTTTAGAACAGATGAGCATTTTGTACGTCTACTTGAAAACGCAGCAAAAATTGCTAACTCATTACAAATTGACACCGATTTTCTGAAAGAAAACTTAAAAATGGGAAGGAAACATAAAAAATTGATTATGATACTAAACTCCATTATCTGGGTACCACTTGTCTCCACACAGTGGGCATGGTCGTAGAACGGAGTGATTGTACAGTCGTGTTGTGAGTGGGTGATTATTGTAAAGGCGTTTTCTTTCTGATTTTTTTGTGTCATCGAGGTGGGGGTGCTTAGCTTAAATAGGGTGTTTATTTTGTAGGTGGTAGATGACTTTCATCAACCGGTGAAATACCACCACTTTGCTTATTGGAGGCTTGAAGTGGTGAAACCCATGTTTAGTTTCTAGAGCAAAGTTTCCGGCATCCCCCTCCCCCCATACTCCTCCTTCAACCCATGCACGGTACTAAGTACTATAGGTTTTGATACCTTCGTGTTTGGGGTTTTCATAAAAAAAAAAAAAAAAAAAAAAATCCCCCACCCCTCTGTTTTAAAATCGGAAAAACGCATTCCCGATTTAAAAACAGTGGCAAGCTGGGGGGGGGGAGAAATACCCTGTGCATATCAACCTAGAAGGACAGTGGGTGAGGAAAGCAGTGACTGGCACCTGCCAATCACTGCTTTGTTCCTGTCCATTTGTCTGAATATGGACCCAAGATCTGGAGATGAATTTATATGTGCCAACACCAAAAGATAATTTTAAAATAAACTTCTTTTTTGCCATTTTAGACACTACAAAAAACACAATAGATGAACATTTTGAACAGCTCGAGGTTTATAATAACAATTTTAATTTTTTACTATGTTTTAGTGAGCTAAGTAAAATATCAAAAGATGAAATTTTAAAACATTGTTCAGATTTAGAATTATCAGATGCCACCAATGAGGAATGTCCAAAAGATACTGCTGTTGATCTTGCAAATGAAACACAAATTTTTCAAAATTTTTTGTCCATGAATATCCACAAGAAATTTTTAGTTTTATATTCAAAACTAATTTAATCACTCTACTTCCTAATATATTTATTTCATTAAGAATAACCTTAACAATGCCCATATCAGTAACTAGTGGCGAGCATTCTTTTTCGAAATTAAAATTAATAAAAAATTACCTCCATTCATCAAAGCATCAACAAAGATTAAATAATTTGGCAATAATATCTACAGAAAGTGATATTTGTAATTCTTTAGATATAAAAAATATTATGACTGATTTTGCTACAGCCAAAGCAAGACAAGTTAAATTTATATAATGTTTTGTTATTGTTTTATTATTATTATTTTTATTTCAAGTTTATATATAGTTTTATTTTATTGTCTGCAGCCAAAGCAAAATAAACATACAGTAAACCCTTGATTTAACGAATTAGGGAAGAAAGGGTGTCTGTAAATGCCGAAAGTCCGTCAAATCGAATATAATCTGGGGGGGGGGGGTGCATTTTTTATTGTTATTAATGTAAAAAAAAAAGAAGCTTTAATACAATATACAGTACTGTACAATATAAAATTATGATGCAATTTGGCCTTTGATTTACGGATATCAGAAACAGTTTTGTTTTTTTACGCTGTAAATTTCACAAACACGTGCTACCAAGATGCCTTGTTCTAATTTCTCAATTAGCTATAATTTCTGTGCCACATTTAAGTTCACACGCTTTCTTTTAACTCCTCTA
Source organism: Mastigoproctus giganteus (assembly GCF_048544385.1). Classification (NCBI taxonomy): domain Eukaryota; kingdom Metazoa; phylum Arthropoda; class Arachnida; order Uropygi; family Thelyphonidae; genus Mastigoproctus; species Mastigoproctus giganteus. The sequence continues at coordinate 17,372,372 of NC_143576.1, forward strand.
CCACTTGATGCCATTTTAAATTGTAAGGATCACAAAATTATTTAATAAATAGTGTCACAATTCAGAAATCACAGAAACACTCTGTATACAACCTGACTGCACGATAGCTTGAGGCAGACTGAGACCGAAACAAAGCGAGTCGGTAGACCTGCAGTTTAGTGTCCCGAGTCACATTCAGCTCACAAGTCAACACTTGCTCTTATCTGTTATCTGCGAAAACAGCTATTTGAACACGTTTTCAGAAAGAATAAAAAACAATTTCCTGAATTTGATTATAAAAATAAAAGTAGGTAATTATCAAAACAATAATTAATAATAACACTGAAGTTTTGTATAACCTAAAAAAAATAATATGGTCGAGATTAATATGTACATTACTGTATTATTATTTGTCCAGTCCGTTAAATCTGAAAACTGTTATATCAGGGTCTGTTAAATCAAGAGTTTACTGTATTTTCGTTATTTTATTTTTAACGTATTTACTTCATGTATCGTAAGATTTGTTATTTCGTGTTTAAAAAATAAAATTATATATTATTTTGGAAATATTTTTTTTTAATTCCCAAAAAAAATTGATATAAGAAAAATGACCATGGGGGGGCAATAAGAAGTTTGCACCAGGGCAGCTATACAGCCTGGCATGGCCCCGATCACACCCATTACTAATGTCATGTAAGATTTGATTATTAAAAATGTATTTTATTATCAAGTGTTCTGTTCCTCAAATTTTCCATTTCAACCCTTGATGTAACTCATGGTGTAAATAAATACATCCACAACTGAGCAAGCAAAAAAAACACTGGTATATATTTTCTAAAATTTTTTCTGTTTTTTAATGAAAACATGTGAACCTGTACACTTTTTAGGTCTAATTCCAAATCTATTCTGCTTTTTGTCACTTCAATTTCTTGCACAAAATGAAAAACAACAAATGCTCTCTATATGATCAACTATATTTAAAAGCAGTAGGTAAAAGCAAACAAAATTAAGAATTATGGTCAAATTTCTAACCTCAAACTTTAGTAGAAATAAAGATCTCTAAGCCCAAAATCAAACACAGAATAAATAAATATGCAAAAGCAAAATGCACAAATTTATTGATTTCAAGAACCGCATTGAAATAGAATGCTTGTTACAGAAATTGTCCACCAAAAAGGATCATACTTAGAGCTCAAAATAAGTGTAAGTGACAAATATCACTATCACTGTACATAAGAAATGAATAAATACACGTACCAATTCAGAAATGTTAACTTACGAAAATATGGCACACGTCAATGTAAGTACGGCATCCACAAACAGCCATACAAGCTTGCCAAACGTTGTAGCAGCAAGTTGAGAAGCTGGCAGACTTCATCTAGGCCAACTCACATCTGTATGTAATATCAGATCTGGTTCTTTTTCATCGAGTTGCATTTTGAAAAGTCTCCTTTGAAGAGATTGTCCTCTGGTGGAATTCACGATTTTGAAAGCGATGTCCATAACACTTTTAGTATTTAATCTTTTGCTGGCTAACACTTGGTGGATGATACAGTGGTAACTCAAAAAATCTGGGAATTCATCATCCTTTTGGCACAATGCAATGAATCCGTTAAGATACCCTGTCATTGCTTTAGCTCCATCTGTTGTTATTGATACGAGCTTAAATAGTGGTAATTTAATTTTTTCAATAAAATTTTTGACTGCGTTAAACATATCAAGACCTCTACTTCTTTCTTTTAACGAAACCATACCCAGCAGTTCTTCTCTAGTGGCAGAATCACCAAAAACCATACAAATAACGAGCAATTGAGCTATATCACTGACGTCTGTTGTAAAGAAAAGGACACACAATTAGCAATATAAGAACGCAATTGTTCACTCCATTTTTACTCATTTTTTTGATGCATCGCATCACAGTATTTCAAGATAATTCCAGATCTTGAAGGGCACTTTTAATTCCATTTTTGTTCTTAAAATTTTCAAAAGGAGAATCTGTTATTTCTAAAAATGCATCTTTAATAAATTGACCATCAGAAAACGGTTTGCATTTTTTTTCAAGAAGATGACTCACTTTAAATGATGCTACAGTTACTGCTTTAGATTGAAAATTAGGTGTCACGAAGAAATTTTGTTGTGCGAATAATCTGGATTTAAGTTCTTTTAATTTATTTTTTCTAAGGTCACTTAGGCAAAAAATCCGATTGGTATTTACCATGGAGCGCTTTAAAGTGCCTTTCTAAATTTCCTTTTTTGGGTATAGCCACAGAAGCATTGCAAATCAAATAACATTTTTCTTTTATTATTACAAAAAAGTATTCTAGTCCCCACTCTTAATGAAAATGATACGTTTTACTCTTTTTCATAGTATTCATTTTAAATTAACGTAGAAGCACTGTCCAGTTATTAATATTAAGCAAGCCAAATAAGAATTCAACACACACGCTATGCTGCTCTCCTCAACATAACTGCGTGAATTTTCACTAGACAAGCCCAGTGGCTGCGCAGCGACAAGAGTGGTCATGTGGTTCAATGGATTTGTAATAAGAATATGCAGTGGGGTGCATAATAATAACATTTAGATTTTGACTAATCTATTTTTTATATATATTTAAAATTCGTCGTGATCGACTGAAATTAAAGCCGTGATTGATTTGTTGGCCACCCCTGATCTATGTGAATAACACCATGATTCTTGTGCTACAAGGTCATCAGCATGTACTGTCTGAGACAGTGGTAACCGAATGTCCCATCACATGTCCCAAAAATGAATCATATTCTTTCTTGTAAAAGTCAGTTATTCTGTCTCTAATTACTGGGAGTAAAAGTTGCAATTTCCACAGGTATAGCAAAAGCAATGATATATTACTACGATGGAATATAATCTGAAAAAAAAAAAAGTAACAATACATACATTTATAATAAATTAACAATTAAAACACCTACAACACTTCTTTTATTACTGGATGAACTAAGGCAAACACCATGCCTTTTTTTTTTTTTTTTTGAAAACTAGAAAAAGAGTGGTTTTTGGTAATCTCATCAGGTAGGAAAAGAACAAAACTGCAGCATGCTTATGAGATGCCTTCATGAAAAATATTTTTATCCCCCCCCCCAACAAAAAATAATAAATAATTTTAGAATTACTCTAATATATTTTGTAACATCAATGAAAATATAAAATATATCTTGGAATTAAAAACTACAACTATATTCTTACACTTTACAACAAAAGAAAATGTCTTTTATCGGAATAGGTTGATAACTTTTTAGTAATGCCTAAAATAAAATAAAAATCAGATCTCTCATTCTCATTTTTAAACTTTTGCTCTGGATGGCTAAACTTCTAATCCTACCCACAGTGGCTCTGGGGCAGAAACAAATGGACTTTAGCAAATTCTTTGATGAAGTTCAAGTATATAATGTCAAAATTGTTTCTTGCATCCAACTACTGCTGGCCATACCACTGTAGTTTATCAGGTTGCTGTAATAAGATTTTCTCCTTTATAAAGCCATGTTGTGACCCATTTAGGATATTAAGTTGCATCTTTGCCCACTGATTCCATGACCTTTCCTGCCACTGAGGTTAAACTAGCCCATTTATATTTACATGTAATCATTAACTACTACCCTTTCATATGTAGTGTTAAGATGGTACTTCTCAGGTCCAAGGGAATTATGCCTGAATCTAACAAAAGCCACATATTTAACCCTCAAAGTTTGGTGTATTCCTCTGCAGTCTATATCAGCAAAATATTCTCCACTCTGAAAAGAACTTTCCACTCTGAAAGTCACAAAAGATATCTATTCAGCTGTTTCCATTGGGTAAAAGTTTACTCATTTCCTCTTCTCATCTATACGTATGGATAAACTACAAATAAAATTCACAATGGAACACCTTTTTATAAAATATTTTCAATATCAAGTATGTACATGGCATTACTGGCACATGTGACAAACCAGAATGACATTCCAGGTCACTCAGAGTCCTGCCCTGTTCCCATCCTTGGCTCTCATGATTTATCAATATGACAAGGATTTGTCATACCTAGACTTCGCTTGCTTAACTCCCTCTATGGTCTTGTTACAAATCTACAATACTGTTATAACAGTATCATCCCGAAGTATAATGATGATTTCATCAATATGAGATCAGCATATATTAATTGACAAATGCAGGGTACTGCCTATGGGTTAGCAGTTATAATGTACCAACTGTGTAGTACCACACAAAAGGAAGTAGAGAATGAAAAAGACCTGTGAGTAATTGTGTACAGTCAAACATGAAGTTGCCTGAGCAGTGCAAACAGGCTGGCAGGGCAGCTCATGGGGTTTTACCAATGACATTATAGAAATTTTGCCAGTGGGGATAAGGAAGTGATTATCACATTGTATAAAGCAATGGTCAGGCCATTGCTGATAGGTCTGGCGGCCTCATTTCACAAAGGATGTGCATCTGTTGCAACAGGTGCAAAAAGGAGTAAGATTAATGGGAATAAAAGGATAGTCCGCCCAAAAAAAGACCACTTCTGCAAACTGAAGTAGCTGGAGACTAGGCACTTGCAAGAAGATCTGATTGAGGTATTTAAGGCTCTGAATGGATTCAGTAAGCTCAATGATAATGGTTCTTTCCTCCTACTCAGACCATACACTTGATGGGTCATAATTCAAACTGAGAAAGGATAGTTATCAGATAGATATGCAGAAATTTGCCTCCTGCCAGTGGGTAGTTGATTATTGAAATTAACTTCCATGTGGTTTTGTAATGGTAGTTTGAATAAATTCAAGGAAGAACTAGACAAACTCTTAAAGGGGATAAACAGGTGATATGGGAATTTTTTATTTTTTTTGGCTGATGCTGTATAAGCTTGCTTCCTTGCATCTTTTGCACTACTGATAATAATATCTCCAGTAAATGATGCACTTACAATTTGCTCAGCTTCAGTAATTTTTCCCATATGCTCTTTTCTGAGATTGTTTTTTCACTTAATTTACAGTAGTCATTGTATAAAAAACATTATGGAAATCCTATTGTCTCAAACCTTGATACTAGATATGATAGACAGACAACTTGTGTAATCGAGACCTGCTAATATTCGTAAAATCAGACAAATGCTAACTTATTGTGATGTTCCTTGTAGAGGAAGAGGAGGATAGAAGGAAAATTCTCACCCCCCTCATATTTCACTAATAGTTTAGGAATTTGAAAATTTAGAGATTTAGAACAACTTAAAGGTTTTTTGTAGGAATGGATATGAAAGTTTCCACTTGGAAATCCAGGTGCATGAATTCCCATTAGTAGAGGTCCAAAAAACCTTAACGTTGTTCTAAATTTTCAAATTCCCAAACTATTAGCGAAATACGAGGGGGCAGGAATTTTCCTTCCATTCTCCTTCTCTTCCTTTCGCCTACTTAAACAATCCTCTCCCCAACCTGCACACTTTGAAATACTGCAATGGAATGTGCCGGGGCTATAAATATGGCCCTCAACACATGTTCACTTCCCCTTTGAAGATGGTATAAGCAAAAAGCCCCCATCAAGCTTTGGGTATTCATCTCCCTTCATACTTCCAACTATTCACCATGCACGGATTGAGGGTCAAAGCTTGCTTTCATTCCTTTGTCCTGTTACAAGGTTCATCTACCTTTAGGCAGGTTTTTCAATACTATTTCCATCTATTCTAATTACATCTTACCTGGATGCTGTTATATCCAAAATAATCTCAGGTAAGAGAATTCCTTACTTAAAATTTCAAAAGTATAATATTTCTTAATTTAATATTTCTATAATATCCTATATATTCTATTTTAATTTGGTTAAAATTCAATCCATTGATTTAAATTCAAAAATGAGGACAGATCCTCCACAAGAGGGAAAAAAACCCACACTAAGTTATCATTTGTCTGATTTTATGTATATTAGTGGGTCTCCATTACACAAGTAGTCTGTCCAACATGTTTAATTTACAGTAGTCTGACTCCTTGTCACCAATCCCTCATGATTCAAATGGTATTTCAGCTGTAAAATTCACTGTATCCATTCAACTCATCTTCCACTTCTGGAATTTCTATGACTTTCTGAGTTCATTCAAGTAAGAGACCTATCTGATTCAAGTACAAAAAGAATTCTTTGTTTCCTAGTGATTTCTCATATTCAGACCAAGACAAAGTCTATCTTACCACTGACAGGTACAGACTTTGCCTATTATTAGCATTATACACTTATAATGGTTATCTAAATCGGTATCTTGCAATAGTTTGCAAGTACCCATTTTTTTATTTTGTTCAACTAAACCTTTAACTTCTCTAATCACACACTTGTGCATCTACCGTCTGAGAAACTTCAATGAAACAAATGCAGTGGTAACTTCTATGACATTTCTGAAATGATTTTCCCTCAACTTATATAATTTACAGACAATCAGCTAATCTTATCCACCACACCCATTACAAATAAGCAAAATCAATATGAAAATAGGAACGGCAATCTATATGTATTATAACTGATGGAAGATGCCTGTATGTTTCTGAGAATTCAACTCATATTTATCATAGGGTACTTATAGTAATAGTAAAGGCGGCGTGTGATGCAAAAAAGCAAGCGTATGAGCTTATGTAGCATCAGTCAATATAATAAAAAATAAGCTATCAACTTCCACAATGACAAATAGAAGTTTGTTCAGCAATTAACCACATGCTGGCTAAAGACAAATTTCCACAAATCTATTCTATAACCGTCTTTCCTCAATTTGAATTTAAGCCCCCTCAGGTTTGTAATCTGAGCAAGAGGAAGAATCCCATCAGAATTCAGAGTGCACAACCCATTCAGGGCCTTATACATCTCAATCAGATCACCCCACAGGTGCCTGGTCTCCAGCTGCTGCAATTTGCCAAACTTAAGCCTTTCTTAAGAGGACCCCTTCTCTGTACTTGTCTCAGCCGACCGGGCTAGCCGGGTGAGTAAAGTGCCTGCCTGGCAACCCAAAGGTCGCAGGTTCGAATCCTGCTTCAGGCTTGGATCAGAGTAGCACAAAAACCTTGGGAGGTGCATTATGGCCACAGAAGCCGATGCGCCAACAGCTAACAAAAAAAAAAAAAAAAAAAAAGAGAAAAAGAAAAAGACTTCTCTCAAGCAACTCTACATCCTTCCTAACATGAGGCCTCCAGACCAGTATGCAGTATTCATGACATGGCCTGACCAATATCTTACACAAAGGGATAATCATCTCCTTTTCCCTACTACTAAAATTCCTGTATATCATTGACAATACTCCCATGACCCACTCTGGCAGCCAATCTGCATTGCTCAGAAAACTTCATATCTGACTGTACAATTACTCCCAGGTCTTTTTCATTTTCTACCACCCTAAGTGTAGCGCCATACAGTTGTTAAGTTTCTCTGGGGTTACTTCTACCCGTATGCAGTACTTTGCATTTGTCAATTTAAACTTCAGTTGCAACTTCTCAGCCCATCTGCCCAAATTTTCTAGATCCTGTTGCAATGGCACACTGCCATTACTGTCATTAACAACCTGCCAACATTTGTAACATCTGCAAACTTCAACATTAAGCCTAATATACCATTATCAATAACATTGATAAATATAGAAAACAACAGTGGACCCAACAACCGAACCCTGGGAGACTCCACATTAGTCCACGAAGAGCAGTGTCCATTGATTACCACTCTGTCTTCTCCCACTCAACCACCCTTTCATCCACTGTAGCAACTTACCCTTAATACCATACTGCTCCAATTTGTACAGTAGTTTTCCATGTGCAACAGTGTCAAAAGCTTTCATGAAATCCAAGTATCTGATATCAAAATTATTTTTTGCATCCAGTTCCTTAGTAACCACATCATATTTGTTATTTGGTTTTTAGGAGCATTAGCAACTAAGGCCATATTGCTCCGGGAATATGCGGTGGTCATTCCTTGACCTTTCCGCATCCTCCGTATTTGGTGGTGACGGGCTCTAACCCCGGTCTAATCAAGAAGCGTGTGTTATGCACTGCTGCTCCTTCTCACCTGGCTACGGAGGCGCCAACCACATCATAGCGTCCAATCATATGGTCAGACAAGACTTCCTCTTAACAAACCCATGCTGTGCCTGAATTATTACTGCAGTCTTGTCTAGATGATCCTGCAATGCATCTTTCAGCCATTGACTCCATTATTTTCCCCGCAACAGAAGTTAAACTAACTGGTCTGTAATTACTTGTTTGTTATTTGGTTTTTAGGAGCATTAGCAACTAAGGCCATATTGCTCCTGGATATGCGGTGGTCATTCCCTGACCTTTCCGCATCCTCCGTATTTGGTGGTGACGGGCTCGAACCCCGGTCTAATCAAGAAGCGTGTGCTACGCACTGCTGCTCCTTCCCACCTGGCTACGGAGACGCCTCTGTAATTACTCGATCACCCTTAGATCTCACTGTGTGAATTGGGGATGCATCTGCACATCTCCAGTCTGTGAGGACTTCTCCTGAGTACAAGGATGTTCTCATAATTATGGCTAAGGGTTTGTTTACTTCCTTTGCCACCTCCTTTAATATAGCTGGATAGATCCCATCCATCCCAGGTGCCTTTCTTGTATTTAATTTCAACAATTTTTCCTCCAATCTGCTCTCAGTTATTACAAAATCATTAAGCACCCTGTTGATAACTTCCAACATTTTCCTCCCTTAATAACTCCTCATGTGTGAATGTGGATGCAAAATACTCATTCAGATTATCAGCTATATGAGCAGGACCATTAACAGTCGAACCATCAATATCAAGTGGACCATTCTGATTCATCCCCTTCCTTCTCAAGTTTAAATAAGTAAAGAAGTCTTTGCTGTTTTTCTTAGCATCCTTTGCTAAAGATTTCTCATAATCTGCCTTCGCTTGCCTAATCTCCTTTGTGACAATTACAGACTAGCTTATATCAGTCCACAGGCTTCTGTGTCGCCTGATAATTTATATGCATCCCATGCATTTTTCTTCTCTGCCACAAGTCTCATTAGTTCCTTGAATTCTTCCCATTTAGAATTTATTGTTGGCAACATCATCAGTTGGTCCCACTAAGCAGAATTTAAAAAATGTCTGAGACCATTACAGCCACCTTTAAGGAAGAAAAACCCTTCCCTTTGCCCATGATGGCAATTATATCTTTAAATAAACCTTATTGTGATCACTGCCCCCTATTGTTTACTTTACCTGCAAATTCTTAATGTACAAATAATCACTGCTAATAATCAGATCAAGGGTACTCCCACTGGTTGCCTCTCGAACATGTTGCTGCAGAAAACAATCATCCAATAAATCTGCAAAAGTCTTGCAAGTGTGCAAGTGACCAACCCACAAGTCCCAGTCAATATCTGGGAAGTAAAAATCCCACATTACAACACAATCTGATTTACTGGTCCATTCTATTTCTCTGTACAACTGTTCGTTGTACTCATTAGAGTCATTAGGCCTATAACACACTTCTACTCATTTTTGCTTTCCCAGTGCTTATGTCACACCAAACTGACTCGACATTTCACTATCCATCTATGTCAACTGGATGCACTTCCTTAGATTTTATGTTTTTCTTAATTAACAGCATAACCCCTCCTCCGTTCCTATCCTGTCTATCCTTTCTGTACACATTGTACTCCCCAAATTCCAATTCTGTATTCCTAATAACTGTGTGACACCATGTCTCTGATATCCCAACAATATCTGCCTTTGATGTCTTGACCAGCACTTCAAATTCATCAAATTTCTTTACTATACTTCTAGCATTGGGGTACATGTAAGTATACATGTACCTATTCTTATTCTTAGTTACCCTAACACAGCCCATGTATTTGTTTGTTTCATGATGACTCCCACCAATCCCTGAAACCCCCAGCACTCCACCCTCCAGGCCGCTACTCATTTTAATAGAAGCAGTGCAAGAATCATTTTCACCTCAGCCTGCGGCTACTTTTAACTTTTGTCTGTGAATCCCCCCCCCAGGCTAGCAGTTTTTTGACCCACCTAAGCGTGAGGAAAGTGATGTTATTGTCCAGCCGCTTCAGGGCTTATCAATAATGTCACTTTCCTCACTCTTAAAAGTGTCTTACCCAATGTCTAACTATACTCACATCTACAGTATTATCACTATAAACATTTTTGAGATGCACATGGATTTCGATAGACGTCACTTCTTCCCTGGCAAAAAATCCAATCACCACTCTGCTTGATACGTATATCTGTAACATTCACCATTTTGAACTACTCGTGTGCTGCACTCACATGACTGATCACAGCACCACTCAAGTATGGTGAAACTAGATACCTCTAGTGACCATTCAGTCACACACAAAATGATCTACAATGCCACATTTGAATTAGGAGCAAAAAATTAGGAGGCATTACTTTCATACAAATCCTTGTATCAATATCTTATAACATGGGTTTACAAACTTTGTGCTCATTGTAACCCTAGGGTTCACTAAGAGCTTGCTGGAGTTCTGCCTGTGAGAGAGAGCAAAATAATATGTCTGCAATGAGGGTTTCTGAGATACATTAACAATACTTTAACTTGTATTAAAATATTGTTCATGTATCCCACAGTTTCATGAATCCATGGTATTTCATAAAGAGATCCTGATGGTTCAGAAAATGTTCCATTAATTTTGCATAAGTGATTTTTTTTTAAATTTGTAAACAGGTATTACTATTCTTAATTTTTTTTTAATAACTGTTTTAAAAACTATTAAGGTACCACAGATTAGATTTTCAAAAAGAGTTCTGTGGTCAAAAATAAAGTTCCAAAAACCCAGTTTTATAATCACAAATTTTCACTTTAAAGACATTAAAAATTTATTCATGTGGGTGAATGCACAATGGGTGTAGGTCTTGCATTTAATTTACGTTAAACCACAATAATTACAAGTCATTTGAATGCCGACAAAATTTAATAATGTTCCCACAGTGTGATCCAACAAATTCCACCAGAATTACAAAAGTAAAAGATCAATTGATGGGTAATACAGAAAGACTGTTTAGCTTGTGAACTGAGGATAAAACTCTGGATGATTATAACCTCATAAGTATTTCTCCACTTTCATTGAGGAATACTGTGCACCAGAAAACTAAAACAACAAAACATTGTTATTGCCAGTATGCTATTAACTATATTGACACCAGCAGATGGCAAAAATTAACTTATAATACACAAACTGCCAGTATTATACAGGAACATCTATCGTTTATACAAATAATTTTAATGAAAATTTACATTTTTTAAAATTTATATTGTTTTGATTACCATCACACTTTCTAAGAATACAACTCTATTGCAAATAGAGGTCTACTCCTGTAATTCTAACTGGCTCAGTTTGTAAATAATGACAATTACTGAATGGCAATTAAAGCTCTTGCAACTGGTAGTCTAAGAATTCAGAAATTTTTATTTTATTAATTTCAAAATTTTATTAATATATACACACACATCACAAATATAAATTTAAGAATGGCACAAACAGTTCCTTTATTATAGTTGAGAAATAATATAGACAAAAAACACGATAACCTAAAAATTATTGATGGATGAAAAATAAAAATTTTTAACCATTTAATTTAAGGCAATATCACAGTATTTTTTCCAAAGAGAGAAATTTTATCTAGATATGTGCAAAAGATTTAAGTATATCTAATAGTATATTTACATATTTCATTAAAAGAGTAAAGTTTAAAATGCACTAATATCCATTATGTTATTTATAATGCACTAAGTAGACAATTTTGTAATTTATTTGAAATAACATTCTAGTAAGAAAATTGTTATAATACGGAACTTTCACTGGATCCATATAAACTGTAAGACTGGCCTATCACTAATTCAGTAGTGGTTAAACACAAACATCTCTACTGGCTATTAATATACAATCAAATAAATTTTTCTTTCATCCTTCAGAGGTCATATATTTTACATATGCTCTTACATAAAAATGGTTTTGTAGGAGTATACATTATTCAACTAGCAGTCTGGTCTAATGCAGGTACAGGAAAAAGCAAGGTAAAACAGCAAGTAATAAATAATGCTCGAAAATACAAGGGGAGAAACTTTGAATTTTAAGAACAAAATCATATTTTCTAATACCAATGTATTATAAAAAATTATAAATACATGTACAGAATAACTGTCCATAATGGAACATTACTGCTATACAAGCTACACATACAAGTTGTGATTATATCATTGGCTGTTTGAACTAACTATGCAAAATGAGGCTTTCAATCCCAACTTTTCAGATTCAACAAGTCCTGATAATGAATTCATTACTGACCACATGTGCACATATCAAAAACTGTTGTCCAAATGTGGTACCATTCTTTATCAATTCTGTGTGTTATAATTCATAGGATGCTGTTTATACATTCAATTGTTACACAGTGCACAGTGAGTGAATATCTGCATCCAAGCAGCGAGAAAGTATTTGATCAAAGCTAGGAAAAATACCCATGTTGAAGCTGCTCTAACTGATATGGCCATCAAAATTGTTGCAGTGGGTGGGCAAAAACAGGCCAATGATAGCCCCCACACATACCCCTCCAAAAACTGCCACTCATATCATCATCTCAGATGAACAAACATCTGATTTTAATTTTATCATACACCACCCCACAATAAAAATTGGCACCTCTGTAGGCAGGTGGGCAGGAGCAGCAGTGTGTAGCACATGCTTCTTGATTAGACTGGGGTTTGAGCCCGTGACCACTAAATACAGAGGATGCGGAAAGGTCAGGGAATGACCACCGCATATCCCCGGAGCAATATGGCCTTAGTTGCTAATGCTCGTAAAAACCAAATAACAACAATAAAGATTCCTGGAGATATTCATGAATATGGTGATGGCTCAGGCACAGATATTTATGTGGCTCGAGTCTTCCCGAGAGCTGGAAATCGGGAAGTGGAAAGCTGGAAATTAAAAAAAAAATTTAAGCTAGGCATAAGTCATGCAGAACAGTGTATGTGTTGAATAACAATAGGATTTTATGGATAAGCGAAAGCTATGAGCATCTAAATCTATTATGCCATGCCATGCTCACACAAGAACAGAATACAAACCTCGCATGTGAACCACATGGTACTACTTAAGTTCAAGCAAGACTAAAGGAAGCGAGACCAGATATTTCTTCCCTAAGCAGAATCATACATTTAGAAGATGAGGAATGGTTCACATAGCTGCCAACCTTTGACTTTCATAAAGCTGGGGATCAGATAATTGTAAGGAGGAGGAGGAGGAGGGAAATAGAACTTTTGGCCAAAAAGGGTAGAAAATGGCTTTTTCACAAACTAGAAGACTTTTCAAAACAAAAAGAAGATTTTTAAAGTCCACATTGCACTATAAATTATATTTCACCAAAAACATACATATTTTATATATTAAAATAGTGCCATAGGATTATTTACCGCTAAAGTATGCTTTCAAAAATTAACTTACTCAGAATATTTCTGCCTGTGGATATCAGTTTGGATTATCTGATTATAACTGCTTCAAGAAAGATGCCACTGCTGCTTTTGCCCACCTTAAAAATTATGAGTCAATGTTTTATTTATAATAATGGCTCTGCTGTCTAGACTTTGCTGTCAAGACATTTCCAGAGCTCAGCCAAAAAGAGAAGATCTGAACTCAGTTTTTGTTATTCCCACTGGATGGAATATCCTCCTACACTCAGCACTGCTAGGAGGAACTGTTAAAATATAATTCTGTTATATTCATGCATTCTTGGGCACTTGTCAATTCACTGACCAAGGATCACTGTATGTTAATTCTTCCTTCAATAGCATCCGGTGAGTTCTAACACTGAAACTAACTGATGCTGCAAAACATCTACTGCTTCATTTTTTTTTTTTTTTTTTTTTTATACCTATAACAATACCAAGAAGTACTGGAAACATGTACAAAAAATTTTCAAATGTGAAAATGATGTGCTATTAAATGGTAAAATTTGTGCTACCCTGGCATTTATAAAAACATAAAATTATGTTTCACAGGAACTATACTGACAGGAACTTGCACAGCATGTAGTCACATACAGAAATAAAGTGCTTCCTCCTTGAATAAAAGAACAGAATCTTCTTGTTTTAGACTCCCCATGAACTTGACAGTTGAAATGCTTATGACTAAGTCAGAATCAATCTTAGTCTACTATGTTAATCAACTTCCAAGATGAAAGCAGAAGATTTAAAAACTGTTAGTATAACAAATTTGCATATAACATTCTTCAACATATTGAGCAGTAATGACCTTACCACATGAATATGAAGTACATTAGATTGATGAGCCATGATTGGTTTTCAAACATTTGTGTAGCATTCTAAATAAATAGGCCAATTGCTTTATTGAAGCCAGAAGAGAGAAACCATGAACAGACATCTACAAGAGTGAGAATAACATGCCTAGAATTATAAACATGCTCGGCCTATTTAGGATTGCTTTCCCCAGAAGTCTGCAATCCAGTTCTTTTTCTTGGGGAGTTCATTAATTTGTCTACTTTTAAAAGTTCTTTTGGATCATGAACCAAATTTAGATTTGAGTCAGTGGCACTCATTAGTAATCACTTCTTATACTTTTCAATTTGGTAACTTTGAAAAGTACTCATATGGCTATTTTGACCACTTCTAACCCCTTCTTTAAACACTTTTCAGAAGTTGATACTGTTCTACCATTGTTCTAAACATTTATGTTTATGTTATTAATGTTCTAAACATTTACCCAAAGACAGTAAACATGTACACACACATCCTTCAAAATCTTTTCTCTCTTTTTTAGTTTCAGGACACATTAAATGAAAATGTTTTAATGGTTCCTTTCTAGATAGTAGCAGTTTCGCATGCAGGCCCCTTTTCAGCACACAAATTAATGAAATGACAAAGCCAGCCTATCATTACCAAAGTGCTGAATCTTTTAAATCCCTTATGCTTTCAGAATGTTGTACTCTGCAGTCATCTTTCAATGCTGCCAATGAGTAAACTGCTTTTGATTTGCAGTATTTATTACAAAAGGTCATCACAATGGGGCATAGCTTAAAATCACTTTCATGACTGCCTTTTATAGCAACTGAAAGTGCATGTTTTTCAGAACCACAATAATTCTTCCTTCGTTACCCGTGCAGTTTTACTAACAACACTAGCAGTTTTTGTTCTTGCAAAATTGAATTTTTCGCAATTTCACTAATGTGCAGGTGCGTTACCTGCACAATTAATACACCTCAGAGTAACTGGGTTTTATGATAAACAATGAGAATAAATATTTGGCATATATGACTATGAAATGCTACATACATTTTTGTACTTCCTTCTGTGCATGCACATTTTCCTCATGCTTATTTGTCTGCAAATGTCTGATTACGTGGCATTTCCCTCCATTTGAAATTGAAAAATCACATCTATATACAGCAGGGGTGGCCAACAAGTCGATCGTGGATTTAATTTCAGTCGATCATGACGAATTTTAAATATACAGTCATCCCTCGATTTGTGCAATGAAATTTTTGAGATGGTAGATCGCGGCACATTTTGAAGGAAAAAAGTAGATTGCATCATAAATTAAGTTGGCCACTCCTGATATACAGTATACAAAGTAAATGCATTACCTTTCCCAGATTTTATAACTCGTGGAAAATCTTGCATATATTTCTTTGGCATCTTATGGAAAGACATTCTCAATTAGCTCTGCAGTTACAAGTACAACACAGTTGCATATTACACAGAACAACTGTTACCCTATTTTGCAATGCAGACTAATATGCTTTACAGCCAATTTGTTAATGAAAATAAACAGAAATTCACAAAATTTTTTAAAAAATTCCAATGCCAATGCAATTTTATTTTTTGGAAAAATAAAAAGGCAGTAAAAAAACTATGTTATGACAGTGTGAAAAAAGCAGTTAACAAAAGATGTATTTTCTGTTGTTAACCTGGAGAGTTGACAGCTATGGGTTCATTTAGTCCAGAGAAATTTCAGAAAGGTAAAGTGTTGCTTCAAGTCTTCTACTATGTAGAGAGAATTGTGCATTACAAATTTATCCTTGAAGGCAGGATTGTTACCATATCATTATATATGTAGATCTTGATCACCTAGAAGGTAACTAACAAAAATAACCATGTCTTGGACTAACAATAACAGCCTTCTGCTTCTCGACAGTGCACCAGCAAAGTATCACATTTAGGAAATACATGGCAGGCATTGAATTAACTGAAAAATTAAGGACACACTTAAGATATAGCATATTTGGCAGTGCCAAAAAGAAGAAAAACTGATAAAAACAGACACCTTGCCCTCAACTCAGAAACTTTTGGAGATGTACGAACACTGGCAAAAATGTGTATATGCAGAAGGTGTTTCAAATTTAAATTAATACTGCCAAGCTAATGCAATGCCATTATTATCAGAACCTTTTGAACCCCCCCCCCCACACACACAGAATTATGGATTATGGGATGGTGTAAGCAGACATTCACACATGGAACCAAAGAGAACTGGAACACAAATCAAGCTGCTACACCTTGTAAAAAATGGATCTCAGAAAGTGTGGTCTATGGACAAATCTAGCATTTTGAAATATTTAATAGACCCTTACTATAAATACAGTACAACTTCAAAATAATGTCTTGTTAAAACATGGTTTAGTTAATACTGTAGATCAGTGGTGAAGTTACTAACATGCGTGATGAGGGGAAGAAAAACCAGGAGACCAAGGTGTGTGGGTGTGTGTTTTTTTTTTTTTTCCCCCAGTAAAAGTAAATCAAAAGCAGAGATGAAAAGCTTTACTCCTAGAATATGTATGATCAAAATTAAAACCATTGCAATAAATGCAGTTTTTTTTTTAAAGCAAATAATGAAAACAAAATTGGGAATGTAAGCTTTCTTCATTATTTGGTCCTTTAAAGAAACAAAACAAAAAAATAAGTTTACAACTTTATTACATTTTACTTGAGACCCTGCTGAACTTGGTGCATTTTCTTTACTTCAGATAATGGATAAATATGCATATCATGCCATCATAAGATACTCACAGCATGGTTTAACACGGTAAGAAATCCATGATATGATACATACTTCAAGAACATCATTAGGTGATGTCTGTTCCATTATATGTTATGGTGAAAAAATGGGCAGCAGAATCTGGATGGTGAAGGCCAACAAAGATGACCCTCAAAGTTGGCAAAAGAATACACAAGAAAACATTGATGCAATACACAACATGGTGAAAGCAAAACTGAGATTATCAATCCACAAAATAGTACAGATTATAAAGCATTTCATATGAACAGCTTCACAAAAACATTTTGACAAAGAAATTGATTTATCAAAGATCAAAAACATGGCCAAGACTACTACAAATTCAGATCTAAATAATCTATAAAATCAGATCAACATTATAAATAATATTGAAATGGATCAGATAGCCATTCCAACTATATATATCAATGTGTCTGTGGAGAGAAAAGTGAGGGAAATCAGTTATCAGAACTGAAGAGAAATATTGCCAGGAACAAACAGAAGCATACATTAAAAGTTTAGCGCTGATATGACTTCTCATTCTAGAATGGCCCAAATATACAGTAGAGCATCAAAAATCCGAACTTCAATAATATGAAACGTCAATAATCCAAACGAGTCAGAATTTTTTTTTTTTTTTTTTTTCTTTATGCTGGTGCCATAAAATAATTGTAGTAAGTGCCAGTTATTGTGATCATGTTTACAAATTGAATTTTGATTCTATTAAACAGTAATTCTAATAACAAAAAAATCGAGGAACATTATCCACAGGGTATAAAAATGAAGATAAAAAGAACAAATTTACACCTTTTTTCCCTTACTAATTAACAAAATTAAATGATATGTGAAAATCGGAAAAATATTACCACAGGGTAGTAAAATAAAAATAAATTTATGCTTACATACATAGCTTAATTAATATACATACAATACTAACTAAACATAACACTTTGCAATCTGTTATTTCAGTTCACTGACATTTTGGGGTGGGGGGGTTGTAAAAGCTGAAACAGAAAAAAAAAGATAGTCCATCAATAAAAGAACATGACACACAGAAATTGCAACTAACAAGATATGCGCAAGTGACAAAGAAAAACAGAGTAAAAGATTCTGAACAGAGTTTTATTTTATCATACTGTAGTTTTCTTTGTCTTTCAAAAGGAAGCAGAAATTTCACAACTGAATCGAAGATTGAGACTTTCAAAGGGAGAAAGCAGGTCTTCATTAGCAAAATTTTAAAGTTTGCATCGAAACCTGATTCAGATGGAGCAAAAAAAAGAAAAGAAAAACTATGAGAACAGCTAATAACCCATCCCTCAAAGATGCAGTTTATTTGTGGTTCACACAGAGACAAAGAAACAAAGTATAGGAGAACCTATATCCGGACCTTTGTGTGAAAAGGCACTAAATTTTAAAAATATTAAAAATTTTAAAAATTAGTTAGCACCTCAGATTTTAAAGCCAGTGTTTTTAATTTCTAAACTTACTCAACTTTTTTTTTTTTCAGTCTCCCGAACAGTATTTTTGGTAAGTTCGAAAATCCGAACAAATCGGAAGTCCAAACTATCCCTGGTCCCAATTAGTTTGGATTATTGATGCTCTACTGTATATATAAAAAATAATGTATATAATAAAAAAACAATACGATTTCCAACAAAGAATGTGTATTCTATTAATTGTTCCCAGTGAGGAAAACATTTTCAGTAGGCTTAAATTAAATAAAAATGAACTAACATTAAATATGAAAATAGAACAGACAAGATTTCATCTATTGCTATATTAACTGAAAATGATGCAGACTTTAACTGCATTATAACTTTTCAAAAGTTATAATTTACAACATATAAAGCAAGAAAAGTTCCTTTTCTCATTATATTGCTTTTTATTAAGTGCTTAACACAAGTATATAACACATATGTATTACATTCAACAGTCTTAAATAAAAGGAGATGGAGTGATACAAGTTTGTTTTTCTAGTTGTGTGTGTGTGTGTGTGTGTGTGCGTGCACACACACACACACACACACTGCATATATACACTTTTAGAGAGTCAATACAATGAAGTATAAAACATATGCAAAATGAAAAATGCATGCTGATTATTATTTTAATTTAAACATAGCCCTCTCAAATAATAAAACAGTGCATCATGTATGTATATTTTACTCAGGAAACTAACCATGTTTGTTTAAGATTCATTCAGGTAGATGCAACACCTCTAAATCCATTTTCCATTACAGAAAAACCCGGTCCAAATTACAACCCAATTATTAGAGAAACAGTTCAAATGAATATTAAATTTACTACAAATTATACAATAAAGCATGTAGTATGCAATCTAGAATGAGAAACAGTACTTTCAAAAAGATATACAAATATCAAATGAAAAGCATTAACATGAGAGCTCACAAACTATTGGTAAACAACAATAAAAAGCATTTCTTTAATGCAGTAATGTAATTCCACAAATGGGCACTATCACACATTTCAACCACAAACTATACAGATATTTAATATGCTGTTATAAACCATTTTTTAAATTTAGAGTTTAGTCCACTTCTATTGTTACCCAACAAACTGTAATAGTTTATTCTAGATATAAAAAAATAATAATAATACAAACTTGTAAGTAGCATCTTCAATACTCATTCGATAAAATAAGCTTCAAAACATTTTCCTAAAACGTACTGATACCCTGAGATCACCACACATATAAAACAGTACTTTTTTTTTTAAAATAAAAGCATCAAGTCTCACGGAGGACTCTATGTCTTAAATAAATTACCTTGAAATGCTTGAATAATTTATGTAGATGTAACAGGAGAAGCAAGTCTTGATACAATACCTATAAGCTTGAAACATAGCTGTCGTAATCCATTAGGAATTCCTGGATAATTAGCAATCTTTTCAATAGAATAGCGAATATCAGTAAACACATTTCTGTAAAGGATGAAAATCAGTGTCATGTCTTATACAAGCTCGAGTGTTTTTTTTTTTTTTTTGCATGCATGATAATTTTTATTTTGTGAGATATCAAAATTTTCAGGAAATTAATTTATTAAAAGGGAAAAAAAAGCATACAATAAGGATAAAAATGTTTGCAACCACTCCACTTCTCCCTCTAGCAGCAAGTTACTATTTGTCTGTGAAGCTCTCAGCATATAAAAAAACATCTTTCATTTAAAGATGCCCAAACTTGGTTGAATGATGATGATGTATAGTCTAGATATCCTACTCTGTACCATATATAAGGCAATGGTCAGGCCACACCTTGAGTACTGTATACAGGTCTGGAGGCCTCATTTCAAGAAGGATGTAGAGCTGCTGGAACGAGTACAGAGAAGGGCAACAAGATTAGTGAATGGAACAAAGGGTTGCTCTTACGAAGAAAGGCTTAAGTTTTGCAAATTACAGTGTCTGTTGTTTGTTTGTTATTTGGTTTTCAGGAGCATTAGCAACTAAGGCCATATTGCTCCGGGGATATGCGGTGGTCATTCCCTGACCTTTCCGCATCCTCGTATTTGGTGGTGACAGGCTTGAACCCCGGTCTAATCAAGAAGCGTGTGCTACGCACTGCTGCTCCTTCCCACCTGGCTACGGAGGCGCCTACAGTGTCTGGAGACTAGGCACCGGCGAGGTGATCTGATAGAGGTGTATAAAGCCTTGAATGGTTTGAGCATGCTCAATGCTGATGGGATTCTACCTCTTGCTCAGAATAATCACCTGAGAGGACATAAATTTAAATTGAGGAAAGACAGATGTAGGATAGATGTGTGGAAATTTGCCTTTAGCCAGCAGGTAGTTGGTTGGTGGAACAGACTTCCATCCCTTGTTGTGGAAGTTGATCTAAATAAATTTAAGGCTCGGTTGGACAGGTATTTTGAACGAACGGAGGGGTGAAATGGAAGTTTTTTTTTTTTTTGGCTGATGCTGCATAAGCTTGCTTTCTTGCATCATATGCCTCTACTAATGCTAATACTGAAGAATCAGCTACTTTTACTCTTGATGCAATTCATGGTGATAAGCTGCACTAAGAGTAAAAACAATAATACTAGTTCACGAAGCTGGTATTTTCAATTACAAAGTCAGATAATTTTAAGATTTGGGAATCAGAAGAATGAGAAATCACACCTGGTGCTCTCCATAAGAAAATTCTTGGCAAAGCACAATATGCAACAGGTTTTATACTGGCATTTTTCATATTCTTTAGCAGTGACTTTTTCTGTTCACTAAAGTGTTAAGCACTCTAAAGAGTAAAAGATTTCAAGCCGACTGGGCTAGCCGGGTGGGTAAAGTGCCTGCTTAGCAACCCAAAGGTCGCGGGTTCGAATCCCGCCTCGGGCTTGGATCAAAGTACTGCAAAAACCTTGGGAGGTGCATTATGGCCACAGAAGCCGATGCGCCAAAAACTACCAAATAATAAAAAAAAGATTTCAAAAATGGCAACAATCATACAGAGTTTGATTAAAGGCAGTTCTAAAAGACTGCTGCAGGTGGATCAACAAATACTATATATTCGATGTAGATGATAATTAGCACTATATTTTGATATTCATGAATAAGAAAATTATTTTTTTCCTTTCCAAGTGATGTCTGAGATTTAAAACTATGTTGGCAAGTAGCAATCTTAACTTTTTCATGGGTATGCACATGTTTTTTTTAAGTGGAGTATGAATATACATATTTTGAAAGCTGTTTCAACACAGTATTGATAGTAACTGTTTTTATATTTACAACAGTTTCAAAAATAAGAAGCGGGTACAACCTTTCAGCAAGATTCTAGATAATATGGACATAAACTAACTGAATCTGACATTCTAGGAAATTCAGATCCATAAATTGGTGAAAATGACTCGAATAAGATATAAATGAAGTGGATATTTTCATACTGAATAAAAAAAAAAAAAAAATTTATTTTTTTAAATGTTTTCATAATTTCTTTTAGTTTTTTTTCACTAAATTTTGATTTTATTTCATGTACACAGTTTTCCAGTTTTTACAGACTCAAATTCTTCAAAAAAAAACTTCCTCCAAGTGATGCACATACTGTCTGGAAACTCACTAAAGAAAAGATTAAGAATGATGACACAGCAATAAGTCACCCTGCTCTCAGTCAGTGTTCATCACTAATAACAATATAAATTGCAGATGACATGGCAGTGCTGAAGTTTTGCCTCTCGCGTTAACCTCAAAGTTGAAATTCTCTTTTCAATTAGGGAAATCAGCTGCAAGGACAATTTTAAAAATAAAAGACAAAACTAAGAGGGTCAAGGGTATTAATTTATCAGTAGCACAAGGATTTTAGTAAATGTTATCACTCAGTATTGTTGAGCAAGGATACTGAAATTTTGCCCATAAAGAAAGAATTTCAATATCCGTGGGGTATTACAAGCTACATGTAAGGATGTTGTTGTTGTTGTCGTCATTTGGTTTTTAGGAGCATTAGCAACTAAGGCCATATTGCTCAGGGATATGCGGTGGTCATTCCCTGACCTTTCCGCATCCTCCATATTTGGTGGTCACGGGCTCAAACCCCTGTCTAATCAAGAAGCATGTGCTACGAAATGCTGCTCCTGCCCACCCGGCTATGGAGGCGCCTGCTACATGTAAGGAAGACTGCAGCAATACGGGACATAAAATGAATTACAGTGCATTGAGTTCAGTCTTATTTAAAGCTTATTTAAAGGAGTAATTCAGGCCATCTCATTTTCGCATAAGTACCATAGCAAACTGAGTGTGGTTATGCATAATTTAAGTCATGCTGGTGACTCACTGAAGTTACTGAATAAACATTCAATAAATAAAATTAAATAATGAATAAATAAATTCCAATAATTTATTCAACTTGAATGGAATATTGGCATATTGCTAAATAAATATTTCAGACTTTTTTTTTTTTATCTGACCATAGTCTTACTCAAAACTTGATATATTAAATTATCATTAAGCTTCTTTTAGGACTCATGGGGTTCAATAACTGTTGGTTGATCTGATGTATTACATATACCATGGAAAACAGCAATTACACTGATATTCATAAATTGATTTCTTATTTTCTTTTATTTATTTTATTAAAATAAAAGAAAAAAATAAAAAACCCAGAGAAATGAATTATTACAGTATGTCATACTATTTGCAACAATTACAATTATGATAAGCAAGTCTGAATTGTCCAAGTAATGAAAACAATTTTAGAAACATAAGTAAATAATGAATGGATTGTATCTTATTACTGACATACCATTGTGTTACTTGTTACTAATAAATTTCCTTTGCATTATGGGCAAGTATGAAGACAATTCATACTTGCCCATATGGTAAAAAATAAAGACTTCCAACCAAAGTCACTGGCATATCATCTTGATAACGATGCATGCATCACATTTTATTTTATTTATTGCATATTTCTTAAGTTTACTGTATTAAAAACTGTTATGTACTACATTCATTAGCAATTACAGATTTCTGCAATGAATTTATACTTCTGACAAATGCATAAATTTAAACAAGTGGTTAGGAGATACCCTATGACAGTCCTAACATTTATTCATTTATCAGAGAGGATTTTAAGTATCCAATTCTCTCAATTATCGATCAATCAGGTGATAGTATCCTCATGGTAGATGCTTCCCACAATATGGTGCTCATTCTGGTAGTCGGTCAATAGCTTTTAACCAACCCAACAAACTTTTAAATATTGAATTTTTCTAGCAGGGATAAGGAGGTGATTATCCCTTTGTCTCACATCTGGTGAGTATGGGCTTGGCACACCCAGGGTCCTGAGCTGGATATCATCATTCTTCCCTTTCTTGGCGATTCCTTTCTACTTTCTCTCTCTCTCTCAGGGTAATATGGAAATTTTTTTTTCGCTGGTGCAGCATAAGCCTCGGGCTTCCTTGCACCATATGGCTAATAATAATAATAATAAGGCAATGGTCAGGCCACACCTTGAGTACTGTATACAAATCTGGAGGCCTCATTTTAAGTAAGATGTAGAACTGCTGGAATGAGTACAGCAAAGGGCAACAAGATTGGTGAGAGGAACAAAGGGTTGCTCTTATCAAGAAAGGCTTAAGTTCTGCAAACTGCAGCATCTGGAGACTAAGCACCTGCAAGGTGATATGACCGAGGTTTATAAGGCCTTGAATAGTTTGAGCAAGCTCAATGCTGATGGGATTCTTCTTGCTGAGATTATGCACTTGAGGGGGCATAAATTCAAATTGAGGAAAGACAGTTGTAGAATAGATGTGTGAAATTTGCCTTTAGCTAGCAATTGGTTGATTGCTGGAACAAATTTCCATCTGTTGTTGTGGACATTGATAGCTTAAATAAATCCAAGGATGAACTGGACAAACATTTGGAGCAAATGGATGGGTGAAATTTTTGGCTGGTGCTGTATAAGCTTGTTTTCTTGCATCATATGCCACTAATAAGGGAAGTCAGCTGGGACCTGAAAACATTTTTGCTATAGTGTAATTTCCACCAAAATGGTATTTGTTTAACATTATTTTATTGCTCTATCTGCAGTTTTATCAAGTGTTTTGGCTACCACTGCTAAAAGAGTGAAGGTTGAAACATGCACATGGATCACTTATCACATTCGAGAAGCACTAGCCTATGGGTCATCTCCACCCATCATATATCATAATCCAAAAATCATGTGGTGGAAGTGTTCTGTTACTGTAATTCTTTAATGATGATACACCATGTATTATCCCCTTCCAACTTTTTAACTCCTAATATCATCAAAATCTGATGAGAAGTGAGATGGATGGTGGTGTCAACCAATTTTTTGGGTCTGACTCATGTCTATAAATCACTAACTACTTGTATTAATAGCTGAAAATTTGCATACATGAATAGCTACATTTCCTGCCAACAGGATGTGTGAAAATATAAGCTTATATCATCACATAGCCAGATGGCAGAAAATACAAGTATCCCAATTATGCACATTTAAAAAAATGGGCCAAAATGACTTACTCTAATAAGATCATTGTCAATGTAATCAGTTAATGAGGACAATGGCAGAAATGTAACATGATGAATTATTAAAAAATTATTATACAACTAGCGCAATTTACTAAATAAAACTGAAACAAGTTACAAACATAAATTAAACAAAACTGAACTAAGGATTTTGTCCAGAAGTACATATTGTCAAACAATTCTGCCCAAACACAACAGGAAGGATCATATGTCAAGAGATGCACTTGAAGGATCCTTTGCAAGGATTGTGGGGAAAATTTTTCACAGCTTGCCCTACCCTAACTGGTAAAAGAATTTACTGAATAAAAAAGGTATTCATTTGATCAGAGGAGGTGCAAATGTCTTTGTTGAAGTCAGACACATTAAGGGTTCAAAGGATACTAAGTGGGAGGGGATTAGAGGATCTACTGGTAGCTTAGTGGATGCATCAAAGTTATACTTGCATCCTCCTTGGGAGCAATTGTGAATGCCTGAGTATAACACTTGCCTGGGGAAAGACACTGTAAATGGCACTTCAACCAATAAAACTTAAGCAACTACCCTTATACAATTAGAATAACTGTGTAAGGGTAAGGATACACAATGCATATATACTAATGCAAGTTAATAAATAAACCAAATGAATGAGTTACTGGTCAAGTTTTCTAAAATTGATATTTTAGGACTAACTGAGACATGGCATACCATGATTCATCATTGTCAATCTCAGGTTGGCACCTGAGATTGGCAACAAGGAATTTCATTATCAAAATTATATGCTCAAGAGAATTAGAGTGAGAGATATAGGGGCAGGGTAGGTTACGCACCTTAACAAAAGCAGACTGAAGGCAGTCAGATTGTTATTGGAGTGCAATCAAACCCAGGCAGATGTAGAATCAATGTGAGTTATCTGATGAAAATATAAAGTTGATACTGAAAGTTGAAAGTAAAGTTGATCAGAATATGATAAATACCCCTTTAGACAAGTGAAATGGGCAAAAAACAGTTAATACAGCATTATGGAGGGACTTTACTGAACGGAATTCTTGGCGATAAACTAAGTGGGGACAACTTTTTAACAACTCTGACAGTCACTGACCATAATGTCATACAAGTTAGGTAATATACACATGTTAAATTTCAGGCATATTCAATTATCAAAACAATGTACCTCAGAGGTTTAAACTTTTTATTTTGATCCCAGGTTCACCAAAAGATCCCTCACTGCATGATGGGGAGCTGCGAGGTGGAATCTGTGTAGCATTGTTTTTTTTTTTTTTTTGGGAGGAAGGTAATATAGTTAACTTGTTGACAAGAAATTTTGTCATTTCGAAATTTTGCTCAAAGGATCAGAGATACAGAATCAGAAATGGATTTGAAACTCCCCAAGAACCAAGAAGACTGAAAATATGGTTCCCATCCAAGTTTTCCTTCTCAAGTAATGCCAAAAAAATACTTTCATTTATTGTATATACAGAATTTTGTGCGAAGGAGAGGAAGGCAGAGGGGTGTGCTATGGAACTGCAACTGGTCTTAAAGCTTCCAAGGGACCTACAAAACATATCTGAATCTGATATCTACACACAACTTTTCCTTCTCAAATGATAGTCAAACATCCAAAAATATATTTTCTTTGGGGATGTGTATGGCAGAGCTATCAAATCTGAATTGATCCAAAAATCTTGAAAATTTGGTACTGATCTGACTTTTGCTTATCAAGCACCAAAACATACTTATACATAAACTTACTTATACATAAAGATAATCAAAATTTTATTTTAAAAAAATTGCATATTTCTACTGGTGCAGTTTTAATGAAATTTGAAATGGTGTAGCAAATATAATATTTTAAGAAAGTCCATCCACCGGGAATCAAACTGTTGAATGTGGAAGATCAGACAGACACATGCATATATGGTGAAAAAATGGGCACTTTGCACAAATATGAAGACATCTAAAAATGGGTAATTACCAAGGCAATTTTTTCAATGGCAAAAGTGACCGCTTCAATTTTTAAGAGAGGGGACTATAACAGGTTAAGGAAGTTCTTAGATTCTATCAATTGGAGTGGCAGTTTCAAGTTGCTAAATCTGTGACCCATAACTGCCAATGGCCTTAGAATGAGCTGTGAAACATTAGATGAAGAACTTTGGAATACACAAAAAACTCAGAGAAAATCCCAAGAAAATTTTCTTTGATAGACTCTAATGGGATTCACATTCAACTTTTCCCAAATGGATGGTAGGTGATCAATCTAACAATCATAGAGACTGGAAGAATGTACAAAGAAATAATCTCACATATAGGTGGTAAGCCAATGATACAAATCAACAGCTGGTATCAACTCTTCCACAAGTGAATTTCCACACACTGTGCAAGTCAGTTCAACAGTTTTTTTTTTTTTTTTGTTTCTGAGAAAAATATAAGTTAGGAAAAATTTTAAAGCTACATAAATACAAGAAGTTAGTTAACATACACAGTGCATTACATTTCAAGCACATTCGATTTTTTTTCCCTAAATTTATGATTTTATTTTTTTCTAAAATTAACAGAAGTGAAGAGTAAATATAGTTCTCCTTTTCTATTAATTACTAAGCTTACAGCTTTATAGAACATTTAATAAAACTCCACAGCTTCATGTTCTTTAAACTTAATCATCTGGTTTAATTTCGACTGTATAAAATTTATTAGTCTCTCCCACAGATTTTTAATTTTGTTTCTCTCTGTGTGTGTATATATATATTTCTTCACAAGCAACACCACATGCATGAGTCTTACCTAACAAAATACACAAGCACACAGACTGTCTAAAGCTAATAATAATGAATTAAAACTGTATTTAATTTATGAATTTTTTTCCATATAATTTGTAGAGAAAAAAGAAATATTAATTGCCACATTTTAATGAAATTTGGCTTAGCTCGACAAAATTTTTTAACAAACCCAAATAAAAAATTTCATGAAACTCCATTCACTGAGAGTTCCTCTGTTACATGCGGTTGGATGGAAGGACAGACATGTGTGTGTGTGCGTGTTTTATTATTTCATGTTTTCTATTATTACAACAAATTAACCTTATTTATGACTGGCCTCCGTAGCCAAGTGGGCAGGAGCGGGAGTGCAGTAGCACACGCTCTTTGAGTAGACCGGGGTTCAAGCCCCTGACTGCTGAATACAGTCGATCTGCCAACCCGCACTGGACCAGCGTGGCAGATTATGGTCCATTTCCCTCAGCATGAATTGTTGAGGAGGCTTCCATCCTGCAGTGGGTTGATAATGGCTGCACTTCACTTTTACTTTTTATGATATATTTTATTTTTAAGTTGGTGCTATTGAAATGTGGCGTTAATGCTATTGGTATAGTTAACAATTAAACATTATATGCACATTATATAACTTAGTTCTTCAGCGCAGGGTCCTATATAATTTAGGATCTGTTTTTTTTTTTTAACTGTGGGTGCACTTATAACAAAGTTGCATGCAAATGCAACCTAAAAATTTAGAGCTGAACAACAGGAGACTTTAGAGTTGAACAACAGGAGAGATTCCTGTCAAAATAAAATCAAAATCAGGAGTCTATAAAAAAAAAATAAACACTACTTTTTTTTATGCAGTAATATCCTTTATATTTATATATATAAATTTAGTTTCAGTTTCAACTTCTGGATTGCAATTCCAGAGAACTTCTTCAATTTAGGCTTATGTAAACCCATAAACTAAAATCTCGTTGAAAGGGTACACTTCCCTACACCAATTTTTGGAACTATCATGAATATGAAAATGGCCACTATTACTTTTGATTACAATTAGTAAATAGTAGCTTGTTTGTAGAGCTGAGATAGTCTGTACATATACAGAAGTAAAAAAACAGTACACGTACACACACACGTACACACACACACACACACACGCACACACACACACACACACACACACACACACACACACACACACACACACACACACACACACACACACACACACACACAAGGTGGTTGAACAATTTCATGTTATTCATACAGATATGAAAGTCTGTTTTAATAATTTGGCTTCTTACATAGAAGGTAAGAAGGCAAAGGAGGATAATTTATCATTTATCATTCAAGAGATAAGAGCATCCTTAAAAGGCACTACAGGTGACCAGATTGGTAACTCTAAAAAAAATAATTGAATGAATTGTAGAATAAAAATATTGCAGTATACATTCATGTGGTCAGTGTAAGTAGTTACACGAGAGATGGGCACTTCAGTGTATTCTAAGCTGAAAAACGATAAAAGACGTACTTTGAAACCATACCTTGGAGGTCTTTGAAATTAATTTTAGTAGATTTT